>NC_065451.1:215420194-215645063 GCF_917563875.1 Diabrotica virgifera virgifera | reverse complement strand
ATAGAGCTGTATTGAGAGCTGTCTGCGAGTTCATTTACCATACGTAGTTCTTCAAATGTGCTCGCTATAATCACGATCTTGTCGGCGAATCTCGGATGATTTAACTTGTTGCCCTTAATGTTGATGCCATATATTGACCAATTTGTAGTTTTGAAGACGTCTTCTAGGGCTAAACTAAACAGCTTTGGGGATATTATGACGCCTTGTCTAACTACTCTCTTAAGGGGGTTGGATTATTTGTATTATACCCTTTATATTTCTGAGTTTTTACAAACGTTGGCATATTTTATGTAGAGGTATGACATAAATACGGTAATTTGTGGAAGCATGTGATTGAAATAATACCTAATGGACGAAATAGTGGAATAAGATCACAGATCCTTAAATACGTCTGTTTTACTGTTAGTCCTGTCGCCAGGGGGGGTACAACGGCCTTCTTAATTCAGATGGACTTACCCAAGTTTTTTTTATGTATTTTGACCCGTAGAACACGAATTTTTTGGGTAACAGTTGATCCGGATGTCGATAAGATTGTTATAAACAAAGAAGTTGAGGAATTACATAACAGCGATTTCTCGCAAAACAAAACATTTTTTTGTATATTTTGGGTCATTCTAACCAAAAAATGATCCTAAAAGTTTTTTCGTAGGATGCATAGTTTTCGAGATAAACGCGGTTGAACTTTCAAAAAATCGAAAAATTGCAATTTTTGAACCCGAATAACGTTTGAATAAAAAATAAAATAGCAATTCTGCTTACCGCCTTTAAAAGTTTAAGTCAAATTATATCTGTTTTGAATATTTGCATTGCTAAAAATTTATTTTTTGATTGTTAAAAAAAGCTATAAATACATAGTGTTTCCCGTGCCTAATACATGCGTTTTAATGCATGCTACTTAGAAATAGCCCCGCTTGCACTTTTACCTTCTCTACGTACTCGTTCGATTTTAAATGAGAAATCATTGAAGCATCACTCAAGCACTAGGTGTTTATAGCTTTGTTTTAACAATAAAATAATACATTTTTAACAATACAAATAATTCAAACCCATATAATTTGACTTGAACTTTCGAATGCGGTAAGCAGAATTGCTATTTTATTTTTTAATCAAAAGTTTTTCGGGTTCAAAAATTCCAATTTTTCGTTTTTTTGAAAGTTCAACCGCGTTTATCTCGAAAACTATGCATCCTACGAAAAAATTTGTAGGAACATTTTTTGGTTAGAGTGGCCCAAAAAATACAAAAAAATGTTTTGTTTTGCGAGAAATCGCTGTTATGTGATTCCTCAACTTCTTGGTTTATAACAATCTTATCGACATCCGGATCAACTGTTACCCAAAAAATTCGTGTTCTACAGGTCAAAATACATAAAAAAAACTTGGGTAAGTCCATCTGAATACAGGAGGCCGTTGTACCCCCCCTGGCGACAGGACTATGTACTTTATAGCAAAATTCTATCATTTAAAACTCGAACAAATAAAAAAAAACTTGCTAAATAGTTTAAACGATACAGCTAAATAATTTTGAGTTCATTAACGACATTGTTTTCTTTCACGCCCAAACAAAGTCCTTTTCTCTTTCCTATCTCTTTGTTTTTTCGCGAAATGTAAAGTTGTTAATATATCTTGCTGTCACGAGAACAATAGTTGTCGGAAGAATAATTTCATTTGTCTGTCACGGCGTCGTTTCGCAAGACATGAATATTTTAATTAGAGACGCCGACGCTAATCATGTTAGAGCCTCAGTCGACGGTGCTGTTTCAGTTGAGAATATACAGGTAAAAAAATATGCTAAAATCAAGCCAACATCAATATTATTACAAGAATTAATATCAAAATTAAAACCAGGCTTCCGGGTTGAACCGCGTCGATATTCACTGGGCCAAACTTTCGACGCCCTCCCTGACGTCATCTTCAGCGCGTCCGGAGCCCAGTCTCCTGAGCCCCCAGACACTACACTTTTCACTAGTTACTGCAGTACTGCTGTTGCAGGCGGGAAACACCACCTATTATACCTTTTAGTCTAGTGGCAACATAGGTGGTATTATAGGTTTGATGGTGGTATTATAGGTTTTTTGGGTCGCTGAATCCAATGGAAGTGGTCTGGAAGCCCAAATGTGGTGCGTTTAATTGTTATTAACAAATTAGGGTACAATTAGGTGTTTTTCAGGAATTATTAGAAGCCCTGTAAAGAAATTGATAGTGGTTAAGGTCTTCTCTGGTGTATTTGTGGTCGCTGAATCGAATGCGACTAGTCGCGATTACTCAAAATGTGTTCTTATTTTGTTAATAACAAAATAATTGTTTATTCGCCGAAAAGCTCGAAATGCGTTATCTACAGCAAGTTTGTAGACTTTTTCATAGTATTTTTATACGAAAAATCGATTGGCACTAGTCGTGATAGCTTAATCCACGTTCCGACTTTGTTATTAATAAATTATTGCAAAAATAATGGTTTATAGTACGTTTACTCACGGTTTTTGAATTTAAAAAACCACCTGGAATGACATGAAATTTGGCATGCACGCAGCTAACATGTCAAACAAAACAAGTGATATTGTGCAGATGTGTGCTTTTACCCTGGGGTTGAGTTTCAACCCGTTTCGGGGGTGAAAAAAGAAACCTTTAAAATAATTCCGGAATTGGATAAACTGATTAATTCTAAGCAACGTTTGTTCTATACAGTTTTTCACTAAGTCAATACTTTTCGAGTTATTTGCGAGTGAATATGTTCATTTTTCAACAAAAAACAGAAATAACTCCAAAAATATTGACTTAGTGAAAAAACTGTATAGAACAAAGTTTGCTTAAAATCAATCAGTTTATCCACTTCCGGACTTATTTTAAGGTTTCTTTTTTCCCCCTCGAAAAGGCGTGAAACTCACGCCCAGGGTAAAAGCAGACATAAAGCGGCATAATATTACTTGTTTTGTTTGACATGTTAGCTAGGTGTATGCCAAATTTCATGTCAATCCAAGTGGTTTTTTAAAATCTAGAGCAAAAATCGTGAGTGAACGTACTATACACCGTTATTTTTGCAATAATTTATTAATAACACAGTCGGAACGTGGTTTAAGCTATCACGACTAGTGCCAATCGATTTAGCGTATAAAAATACTATGAAAAAGACTACAAATTTGCTGTAGATAGCGCATTTCGAGCTTTTCGGCGATAAGCAATTATTTTGTTATCAACAAAATAAGTACATATTTTGAGTAATCGCGACTAGTCGCATTCGATTCAGCCACTAAAAATACATCAGAGAAGACCTTAACACTATCAATTTATTTACAGGGCTTCTAATAATTCCTGAGAAACACCTGATTTTACCATAATTGGTTAATAACAATTAAACGCACCACATTTGGGCTTCCAGACCACTTCCATTGGATTCAGCGACCCAAAAAACCTATAATACCACCATCAAATCGCGGCGACTTAAAAGTGCTCACGGGACCCCCTATATTGAGACTAGACTATTTATGGTATTTTATTTGTCGTTCCTTAGCTCTTAATACCATATCGTTGAATGTTAAAAAGTAAAATCTGGTTTTCTAAAAAGGTGCCCACCATAAAGGGCTGCACATAACTTTTATCCTTTTGGCAACGGATGCTTGACATCAATTAGGAATTTGTTTACTGCATTTTTACTGAATTTGTTAATAGTTCTGTCGCCAGGGGGGTACAACGGTCTCCTTTATTCAGATGGACTTACCCAAGTTTTTTTTTTTATATATTTTGACCCGTAGAATACGAATTTTTTGGGTAACAGTTGATCCGGATGTCGATAAGATTGTTATAGACAAAGAACTTGAGGAATTACATAACAGCGATTTCTCGCAAAACAAAACATCTTTTTGTATTTTTTGGGTCATTCTAAGCAAAAAATGTTCTGACAAGTTTTTTCGTAGGGTACATAGTTTTGGAGATAAACGCGTTTGAACTTTCAAAAAATCGAAAAATTGCAATTTTTGAACCAGAATAACTTTTGATTAAAAAATAAAATAGCAATTCTTCTTACCCCATTTGAAAGTTCAAGTCAAATTATATCGATTATTGCATTACTAAAAATTTATTATTTTATTGTTAAACAAAGCTATAAACACCTATTGCGTGAGTGATGTTTTCAATGATTTCTCATTTAAAATCGAACGAGTAGGTAGAATAGCTACAAGTACAAGCGAGGCAATTTCTACGTAGCATGCGTTAAAACGCATGTATTAGGCACGGGAAAGACTATGTGTTTATAGCTTTGTTTGAGAATAAAAAATAAATTTTTAGCAATGCAAATAATCAAAACCGATATAATTTGACTTAAACTTTCAAATGCGGTAAGCAGAATTGCTACTTTATTTTTTAATCAACAGTTATTCGGGTTCAAAAATTGCAATTTTTCGATTTTTTGAAAGTTCAACCGCGGTTATTCCGAAAACTATGCATCCTACGAAAAAAACTTGTAGGGACATTTTTTGCTTAGAATGACCCAAAAAATACAAAAAAATGTTTTGTTTTGCGAGAAATAGCTGTTATATAATTCCTCAAGTTCTTTGGTTATAACAATCTTATCGACATCCAGATCAACTGTTACCCAAAAAATTCGTGTTCTACGGGTCAAAATACATAAAAAAACTTGGGTAAGTCCATCTGCATTAAGGAGGCCGTTGTACCCCTCCCCCCCGGCAACAGGACTATAAGGGGCTGCACATAACTCTTCTACTTTTGGCAACGGATGCTTGATATCAGTTAGGAATTTGTTTGCTGTTATTTTGTTGTCAACAGATACACGGATTTTGCCTTTCTCCTAGACCACGGGAACAAGTGGAGTGTCCCATTTAGCATTCCCAATTATTAGATATTAAGGTAATGATACACTTACTTTCAAATCCATCCAATTCTGCATTACTGTTCCTTTAAAAAACAAAAGGTTTCCTTCTAAACTTTGGCATAGTTGTTTTCGTTTCTTTACAGTGGTGTCCAATATCAAACATTCAGAATTCATATTCGATATTGAACAGTATATTTTTATCACCCCGTACATCATATTAACCAATTTGTTATCATATTTAAACATGTGCGGGACATTTAATTTGTTTATTTGTCGTAATTTATAAACTATATTTTGGCAATGAACATTAAAATTAGCTGACTAACTAACTTTGTTGTCGTGTGGCCCATGAGCCAATTCATGTTGCCAACAAGAAATAATACAATTTAGAATCATTCTCAAGAATCAATTCAAGCTGTTAAGATGTAACTAGAGAAAGAGTCTTCAACTAAACGCGTACCAGTAACAAGTCAGTATTCAAAGTTCTCCCGGGGTAATCACCCTAGTGTCGGTTCTATAAATAAATTCATTTATCGCTATTGGTGTTTCCCTTATCTGAATAACAGCCTCCACTGAGCCCTAGGATTATACAGTGGCCTCTTTTAATTTCTTGTGTTTGTGAAATGAGTCATATTTCTTTCCGCAGTGTTCAATTTCACTAGATTTTTTTTCTGAAATTGTGTTCTTATCTTATTTCTTACACTCTTTTTCGGTCCATGAGCCTCAGTATGTCGTCTTTCATCCACACTTGTTTTTTTCTTGTTTTTACTGTACTCAATTTTGTTTCTTGAACGGTCTTAAATATATCTTTCATTCTTATGAAGTTTTTCTCAGTACGTTTCTAATAAAAGTTTACATTTCTGGTGCAACTTTATTTCTATTAAATACATAATTCCTTTAAAAAAGTTATTATTATTATTATTAAATCATATTTAGGGGTCCGAAAATTGTGTAGTGCCTCGGGCCTAATTTAAAGTAAAATAGGCTCTGACCCTGTAATTTGAATGTGATTTAGAATTACTCTTTTTTTTAACTATTTTCGGTTGTAAGATAGCTTTTGTCCTTAGTTTATTAAAAGTAACGAAAATTAACAATTTTCCTACGACGTGACGGTGTACGCAGCCTACAAATATTTCAAATAAAACGTCTAGTCCAGGGCGGATCTGTTTTGAGATGGACGTTGAGAGGTGACTCCTATTCTTTTGCAGAAATTGCTTGGAATTAACTCATATAATAAAAATTGAGTTATACTCCCACTCAAAAAGGTCCGGAACATTGTTTAAATAATCAGAATGTCAAAATATGAAGGAAAAATTCGATTTTTTTTAACTATTTAGAATGGGAAATAAGCCACAATATTATTAAAAAATGATTTTTATTAACGTTTCGACGCCCAAATCGGGTGCCGTTGTCAAAATACAAAATACTATTATTTTGACAACGGCACCCGATTTGGGCGTCGAAACGTTAATAAAAATCATTTTTTAATAATATTGTGGCTTATTTCCCATTCTAAATAGTTAAAATTGTAAAAATGCCACAAGAAAATAGCTTCGATTTTTTTATTCGTTTTTTAACTTTAAAACTGTTCATTTCTGAGAAAAGTTGTACTGACATAAAAGTTGCGTAATTAAATTTACTATAATATAGAATTGGTTAAAAATTTAAAAAATAGTCACCCTTGTTGCAAAATAGCAATAATTGGGAAAAAAACCATACAAAAACAGGTATTCGCATTTTACGTTTTTCAACCATTTATGCTAAACATAGAACCTTCATATTTTACCCAGAAAAATTTTATGATATAGTAAAATAACACTGTAAATTTCATTAAGGTCGGTTTAATAGATTTTTGCAAAATAAATTTTGCAATCCAGATTTCGCAAAAAAAATTCATTTTTTTTAATGTTGCAGGACTGAAAATAAAGCAGATAGCAAGTTGAATTCTTTTTTGCTTATAGAAGTAGGCTATTGATTATGTATTATAGAAAGGAACTACAACGTTAACGGGGTTTTATTGTTTAATATAGTCAATGGACCTCTAAATATGAAAAAACCGTGGAGTGCTACCATTTAAAGGGGTGCGTTTTTGAGAAAGGGGTGAATTAGTCCCTAGGCACAGGGCGAATTAGGGTGAGTTCTATGCACTTTTGGTACAAACACGTCTATATGAAAATTGTTCCAGGTTAAATTTACTATTGAAATATCATATTTCAAAGTGAAAAATATTGTTTTTTGCAAAACTATATTCAAAAGAAAAGCAAGAAAACAACACGAAAGATAGCAATTTTGTTTTTCACCCCATAACTTTTTCCCATGGAGATATAGGTATAAGTATTGCTTAACAGAAAAATAACTTCCATCCTTTCTCTTTAAAATGGTGTTTGGTAGAAGTGTCTATAATTTATAGTTTCCAAAATATGATTTTTCAAACTTCGCTACTCACAGCGATTTTGACCTATTTTCCTTGTTACTTCGCAAACATTGTTCTGTAACTTTTTTCTACGCAGCTTTAGGTATATGCAATGGTACATTTAGTAGGAAGAAAAGTCAATTCCCTTTAAAATAGTCTAGTGTAGAAGGATGTATGACTATTTTTAATCAAGATATGGTTTCTGAAAATTGTATACTTTTAATAATTTTTGATATATTTTTCGATTATTTTTAAATTTCTCATTATATTTTTTTTATTATATATTTAGGTATATACATTGTGCAATGAAAAAGAAAGCCTATTTTCTTTACTTTAAAATGGTGTATTGTAAAAAATTCTAGGACTATTTTTAAACAAGATATGCGTTCTCAAAATGTGACATATACACAATACACATGCCACAGGTCCTACTAAGCTGGAACCATATGGAAACTTTTTTATTATTAACTTTATGAAAAAAAATTGTTCTTTATAAAATGCTCTGCATAATCTAAAACCTGAGATGCAACCATCAGATATAAAATTTTATCAATAGTGTACGAAGTGTGTTAAAAAATATGAATTTCGCTCAAGAGTGAAGTACCTCTATATTTCACAATATCGAAAAGTGTTATTAAGAAAAGTTATTTGGAATTAAAAATTATGTAATAATATCCAACTATATTCTTCCAATTGAAAAAAATAAAATTTTTTTCTCAAATTACGGATACCCTTGGATATTCTACGGATATCTTGTTTAAAAATTGTCCTAGGATTTTTTGCAATACACCATTTTAAAGTAAAGAAAATAATCTCTTTTTATTGCACAATGCATATATTTAAATGAACAAGAAAAAGGTCATAATAAGAAATTTAAACAATAATCATAAAAAATATCAAAAATCATTAAAAGTATAAAGCCTTGAAAAAGCATAACTTGCTTAAAAACAGTCGCACAACCTTATACAATAGATCAGCGGTTCTCAATCTTTTTGAGTGATGTACCACCTACAGTTATTTTTATTATTTTTGGTACCACCTATATTTTTAAATTGTATTATCAATACTTACTAAGTACTACTATTTCAATTTTTTCTGTGTTTTGTGTACCACCGCCAATAATCATATGTACCACCAGTGGTACATGTACCACAGATTGAGAACCTCTGCAATAGATCATTTTAAAGGTAATTGACTTCTATTTCTACTAAATGTACCATTACATATACCTAGAAATGCGTAGAAAAAAGTTACAGAACAATGTTTGCGAAATAATGGGGAAAATGGCCCTAAAAATGCTGTGAGCGGCGAAATTTGAAAAATCCTATTTCGGAAAATATAAATCCTAGGAACTTCTACTAAACGTCATTTTAAAGAGAAAAAACTGAAGTTATTTTTTACTGAAGCAATACCTATACCTATATCCATGAGGAAAAAAGTTATGGGGCAAAAAACAAAATTGCTTTCTTTGGTGTTTTTTTCTTGATTTTCTTTTGAATATATTTTTGTAAAAAAAACTATTTTTGACTCTAAAATGTGATATTTCGATAGTAAATTTAATCTGGAATAATATTCCTGTAGACGTGTTTGTACCAAAAGTGCATAGAACTCACCCTAATTCACCCTGAGCCTAGGGACTAATTCGCCCCTTTCTCAAAAACGCACCTATCTAAATGGTAGCACTCCGCGGTTTTTTCAAATCTAGAGGTCCATTGACCATATGAGACAATAAAATCCCGTTAACGTTGTAGTTCCTTTTAGCTCTCTTATTTTGAAAATAATCATTAGCCTAAAGTGTACTGTACCTTTTATTTACAATTTGCAAAATTAAAATCGATTAATTACCACGGCGTCAGGAAATTTTTTAAATAAACATTAATTTTTGATGCTACGCTCAGGACAGCGGTGTTCGATTCACACAAGTTGATTTCCACCAAAATTTCTTCCAATCTTTATCTAATATATTATTTTCTTACTCTATATTTTGTTGTATTTTAATATTTTAATTCCACAAAATTCAAACTAATTTTATTATTGTTTGTGAAATATTATTTAAACAATTGCATATGTTTAAAAATAATAAACTTTTATTTTCAAAGTTAAAATATATGAACAAAGTAAGTTTTTGCTAAAAATGTGTTATTTCAAAGCATAGAGTATGTGTTTTTATTTTGCAATAAACAAATTTATTTATTTATATCGAAATGTAATAAAAATTAAATTGCATCAATCATTATCAAAGGTCATTAGAATGCCCAATCAGAGCAAACTATCCTCTGTCCGTCCTGCGCGTAGCACCAATAATGAATGTTTATTTAAAAAAAATCCTGACGCCGTGGTAGTTAATCGATTTTAATTTTGAAAATTGAAAATGAAAGGTACAGTACACTTCTATATGCAAAAAAAATTCAACTTGCTATGTGTTTTATTTTCAGTCCTGTAACATTTTGGAAAAATGAATTTTTTTTGCGAAAGCTGGATTGCAAAATTTATTTTGCAAAATCCATTAAACCGATCTTAATGAAATTTACAGTATTGTTTTATTGTATTATAAAGTTTTTTTGGGTGAAATATGAAGGTCATAAGTGTAGCATAAATGATTGAAAGACGTAAAATGCGAATACTTGTTTTTGTATGGTTTTTTCGCAATTGTTGCTATTTTGCAATAAGGGTGACTATTTTTTAAATTTTTAACCAATTCTATATTGTAGGAAATTTAATTACGCAACTTTTATGTTAGTACAACTTTTTTCGGAAATAAAAACTTTTAAAGTTATAATCAAAAAACGAAGAAGAAAATCGAATTTTCCCTTCATTTTTTGATATTTTGATTATTTAAACAATGTTTCGGACCTTTTTGAGAGGGAGGATAACTCAAATATTATTATTTTTCAAGCAATTTCTGCAAAAAAATTTGAGTCACCTCTCAACGTCCAAATGTACTAATATTTTTACAGATGCGCCCTGGTCTAGTCTGCAGATCTTTTATATTTGTTTTATATCTGCCGACGAAAGCAGTAGAGCTAGCCTTTACCATAAAAATAAAAGAGGAGAAATTTGTTACTTATCATCAAGAAAGTTATTACGACGAAACGAAATTCGAACACTCGGTAGATTTGCACTTCCTTTATACGTTTCCTCACACGTCATAAAATGTTCCCATCCACTCATCCACCAACAACAACAATCACCGCGGTATCCTGTCATATCCTTAACGGATCCCAACGATGAGCAAGGAATAATAGTCCAGGCGCCAGATAGCGGTCACTGGTGGCGTTTACGCTCTCCAGGTGCTTATACAGCGGTGTAGAGACGTGTTGTGATGTGTATTTATTTCTTCTTCTTCTTCAGGTGCCATCTCAGCTACGGAGGTTGGCAATCATCATAGCTATTTTAATTTTTGAGGCAGTAGCTCTAAATAGTTGTTTTGAGCTGCATCCAAACCATTCTCTGAGGTTCTTCAGCCATGAAATTCGTCTTCTGCCGATGCTTCTTCTGCCATCTATCTTTCCCTGCATTATGAGTCGTAGAATGCCATACTTCTCGCCCCGCATCACATGTCCGAGATACTGTAGCTTCTTTTCTTTAATTGTAAGTTCAACTTCCTTTTCTTTACCTATTCTTCTCAGTACTTCATTGTTTGTAACTCTATCTACCCAGGAAACCCTCATAATTCTTCTATAGGTCCACATTTCAAAGGCGTTAAGTCGTCTTATTGTCTCTACATTTAACGTCCATGATTCCACTCCATAGTATAGAACACTGTAGACGTAACATTTTGTTAGGCGTACTTTAAGAGCTAATGTTAAATCTTTGCTACATAGGACCTTTTTCATTTTTATAAAATTAGAACGTGCTTTTTCGATTCTGACTTTTATTTCTGCAGTGTAGTCATTTTTTTCTGTTATAAGTGTTCCTAGGTAAGTGTACTTTTTTACTCCTTCGATCTGCTGGCCCTCTACTATCAAGATTTCGTTAGTATTATGGTTGTTTTTACTAATTCTCATAAACTTCGTCTTTTTGATATTGAGAGAGAGTCCGTACTCCCTACTACACCTTACTATTTTACTCATGAGTCTTTGCAGGTCTTGTAAACTATCGGCTATTATTACTGTATCATCTGCATATCTGATGCTGTTAACTAAGACTCCATTTACTCTTATGCCAACTGTTTCATCTTCCAGAGTTTCTCGCATTACCTCTTCAGAATAAGCGTTAAATAATAGAGGTAATAGTATGCAGCCTTGCCTGACTCCTCTCTTTATTTCCATTTCTTCAGATGTTTCTTTTTCAATTCTTACTATTGCTCGCTGATTGTAATAGAGGTGTGTTATTAGTCTTAAATCACTTTCATCTAGGTTTTTATTTTTTAGGATTTCCATGAGTCGATCATGTTTTACTTTATCAAACGCTTTATTGTAGTCTATAAAACAGACGTAAAGAGGATGGTTAACATCCAAATATCTCTGTGTCAGCACGTTGAAGGAGAATAATGCCTCTCTGGTACCCATACCATTGCGGAACCCATATTGAGTGTCACTAATATCCAGCTCCAGTTTAGAGTGTATTCTGGCGTGGATAATTTTCAAGGTATGTGATATTAAGCTTATGGTTCGGTAGTCACTGCATTCTTTTGCATTCACCTTCTTTGGCAAACACACAAAGGCTGATGTCAACATTTCTCTAGGGATGATTCCTGTAGTATAGATAGCGTTGAACAGTTCTACTATTATGTCCAGGTTTTTCTCGTTGACCAACTTTATCAGCTCGCTAGGCAATTCATCTGGACCAGCAGATTTATGGTTTTCAAAGAGTTTATTGCCTGACTAACCTCTGATTTGGTTATCTCTGGGCCTACATCTCCCGTTTGGCTATCTACGGATGTACTAGCTTCTCTCTGGTCATGAAATAGTTCCTCGATATACTCTTTCCATCGTCGTAGTTTTCGTTTTGTCTCCATTATAATATTTCCATTTTTGTCGAGCAATATATTTGAGGTTCTTTTTTTCCTATTTCGGCTAGTTCTTCGACTTTTTTATGTAGGTTGAAGTTGTCATATGTGTTTTGTAGTTCTTCTATTTCTTTACATTTTTCAGAGAAGTAGGTTTCTTTAGCCTCCCTAATTTTTCTTCTTATTTGGTTTT
The DNA here is from genome assembly GCF_917563875.1 of Diabrotica virgifera virgifera. Taxonomy (NCBI): domain Eukaryota; kingdom Metazoa; phylum Arthropoda; class Insecta; order Coleoptera; family Chrysomelidae; genus Diabrotica; species Diabrotica virgifera. The sequence continues at coordinate 215,632,684 of NC_065451.1, read as the reverse complement.
GAAGCTGTTTATAGCGGGTCTTATTAATGTTTTTGTTTTTTCTTCTTTCATTCATCAACTCTAGAATTTCCTCCGTCATCCATTCTTCTTTCTTACATTTGGTTGTAGTAACTAGTTTCTTACTTGGTTCTAATAGAGGTTTTGAAGAATTGTCACTGCTGTTCTACGTTGCAATTATTTTCTGGGTTTCTGTCTAGATTTGTGTTGATTTCGTGTTTCAGATTTTCTTTTGTTTCTTCTGACTTTAGTTTCTGTATGTTAAGTTTATTGTTGTTGCGGCTTTTTTGCGTCTTTTTTAGTTGAAGTTGAAACCTAGCAATAAGAAGACTGTGATCAGAAGATACGTCTGTTCCTGGATATGCCTTTACTGCATGAATTGAGTTTCGATATCTGTGCTTTATTAGGATGTAGTCAATCTGATTTCTGACAATTTTGTGCTCTTTGTCAGCTGGTGATTTCCATGTATACAGGCGTCGCTTAGGTAATTTAAAGAATGTATTTGCGGCTATAACATTATGCTCCTGGCAAAATTCTATTAGGCGATCTCCTCTGTCGTTTCGTTCGCCAAGCCCATATGATCCTACATTAGGGTAGCATTTTCCTTCGCCAATTTTTGCGTTGAAATCACCAATGATCACTGTTATGTCTTTAGATGCTGTGAGATGTAATGTTTTCTGGAGTTCGCTATAAAAGTTTTCTATTTCTTCTTCATTTTTGTCAGCAGTTGGCGCATAAATCTGGATTAGGTTTATTTTTCCATGGATTGTCAATAACTGCAACATTATTATTAGCCCAGTAAATGAACAGGAAATACGGCGATACCGTGTAATTTTCAGGGGCAACTCCGAATTGCATGAAAATTTGGATTTAGGTTCTACTTACCCTTCACTTCAAAGTTGAATGTGCCGTTGGTTGCTTTTACTTGGGGTGACAGTAACCCCTTCTCGGGGGTGAAAAAACATACGTTCAAGATAAGACCGGAAATGGATAAATTGACTGATTTTAAGCAACTTTTGTTCTATAAAGTTTTTTACGTAACTTAATACTTTTCGAGTTATTTGCGATTAAAAATGTTTATTTTTCGACAAAAAACTACGTTTTCAGACGGTTTTTCGCAAATAACTCAAAAAGTAAATATTTGATCGAAAAAAATGTCGTTAACAAAAGTGTAGCTTATAAGAAACCAAAAAAAAGGTGTATAAGTAAAGCCAATAAATCTAGTAAAAACAAAGTTATAGCTCATGAAAAATTCGTTCTTACTCGTCTAATTCCAAATCGAATATTTCAAGGTGAAATCACCGAAAAATTAAGCACCTTTCGGGAAAACCCCATTCAAACTTTTTTAAAGTGTTTATAAAAAGCTTTATTTTAATTGTTTATAAAAGTGTCTAGCATTAAAATAAGCGAGTTACGCTCAAACTAAGTTTACCCTCTTTTTTTTTAAACAAAATCATGAAAACATCCCCGTTTGTAGCTCCCCAAATGAAATTAATTGCTACTGCTTTACAAACAATTTACTTAATAATCTATTTTTTATATGATATGTCAGTCTCATCGGTTTAAAGTGCTTATTTTTGAAAGGGTGATAGTTGAAAAAGCTTAAACGGGTCACAATCACGAGTGTATGCAAATTTTGAACAGCCATATCTTAACCAATTTTTGTCTTACGGAAAAACAAAATGAAACTATCATATTTATAATGGCAAAACCTATATTTTTTTACTCTTTAAGATTTTTCTTATCACTAATACTTTTTAAGTTATTTTTAAAAAAGGAAATTTTTCAAAAATTTTTAGAAAATTTTTTTTACTATAAAATCAAATTTTTTTAAAATAAGCACTTCAAACCAATCCAACTTACATATCATATAAACAATACACATATAGTTAAAATAAATCGTCAAACGGTAACGATTAATTTTATTTAGTGTGCTAAATAGAGGGAGGTTTTCACTATTTTTTTTACCAAAAAAAGGGGCCAACTTTTTTTTTCAATGTAACTCGTTTATTTTTAATGCTAGAGACATTTGTAAAAAACAAGTATAAAGAATTTTTTATATACTTTAAAAATGTTAATAAGCTTTTCCCGAAAAGTGCGTAATTTTTCGTTGATTTCGCCTTGAATTATTCGATTTGGAATTAGACGAATAAGAACGTATTTTTCATGAGCTACAACTTTGCTTTTACTCAATTTATAGACTTTACTGATACACCATTTTTTTCGTTTTTTTATATGCTACACTTTTGCTAAGAATATTTTTTTTGATAAAATATTTACTTTTTGAGGTATTTGCGAAAAACGTGGTTTTTTTGTAAAAAAATCAACATTTTCAATCGCGAAAACTCGAAAAGTATTGACTTATTTAAAAAGCTTTATAGAACGAAAGTTGCTTATAATCTGTCAATTTATCCATTTCCAAGCTTATTTTAAACACGCGTTTTTCACCCCCCGAGAAGGGGTGACTATCACCCCCCCCCCCAAGTAAAAGCAACCAACGGCACAAATTCAACTTTGAAGTGGAGGGTATGTAGAACCTAAATCCAAATTTTCATGCAATTCGGAGTTGCCCCTTAAAATTACACTACAAAACGGTCGTTTATTGGGCTATATTCTTTCGGACATCGGAACGAAGCCATGTGTATTTATGCTTTGTGAATTTTAGAAAGGCATTTCTATCTATCTATACAGAGAGAGTCTGTAAAGTGGAATAAATTCAATATCTCAAATACTAATTGTTTTTTTGGAAAATGCTCAGACCCGTCGATTAGTATTTCAAATTGTCCTTTTTGACATTCAATAAAAATGTATACAGAGTGTCCCAATTTAGAGATATGACGTCATCGTCGATTTTCTTAAATGGCAACACTGTCATTTTGATAGCTAATTTGATAGGGTTTGTAAAGTTATACATAACTGCAAAATATCAAATTTTTATTCTCTACCATTTACAAGATAATAGAAAATAACAAAGTTATATCTGTAATTTGGAATATATTCAATAATTAAAATACTAACTGTTTTTTTGAAAAATGCTCAGACCCGTCGATTAGTATATCAAATTGTCATTTTTGACATATAATAATAATGTATACAGGGTGTCCCAATTTAGAGATATGACGTCATCGTTGATTTTCTTAAATGGCAACACTATCATTTTGATAGCTATTTTGATAGCGTGTGTAAAGTTATACACATCTGAAAAATTTCAAAATTTTATTCCCTACCATTTACAAGATAATAAAAAATAACAAAGTTATGAAGAACAAGAAGTAATCAAATAATAATTGAATTTAATTATTTCAATTAAGCAAATGCTCATAACGTTGCCCATTGACAATTTGACAATAATTGAGGGCAACATTATGAGTTTTTGCTTAATTTATTGAAATAATTAAATTCAATTATTAGTTGATTACTTCTTTTTCATAACTTTGTTATTTTTTATTATCATCTAAATGATAGAGAATACAAATTTGAAATTTTGCAGTTGTGTATAACTTTACACACCCTATCAAAATAGCTATCAAAATGACAGTGTTGCCATTTAAGAAAATCAACGATGACGTCATATCTCTAAATTGGGACACCCTGTATACATTATTATTATGTGTCAAAAAGGACAATTTGATATACTAATCGACGGGTCTGAGCATTTTTCAAAAAAAACAGTTAGTATTTTAATTATTGAATATATTCCAAATTACAGATATAACTTTGTTATTTTCTATTATCTTGTAAATGGTAGAGAATAAAAATTTGATATTTTGCAGTTATGTATAACTTTACAAACCCTATCAAATTAGCTATCAAAATGACAGTGTTGCCATTTAAGAAAATCGACGATGACGTCATATCTCTAAATTGGGACACCCTGTATACATTATTATTGAATGTCAAAAATGACAATTTGAAATACTAATCGACGGGTCTGAGCATTTTCCAAAAAAACAATTAGTATTTGAGATATTGAATTTATTCCACTTTACAGACTCTCTCTGTATAAGGATTTTTTACAGCTGTCGCCGCCTTCCTTCTTTCAGCCAACGTCTCCAGTCCTTTCTGTTCTGCCATTCTCCATCTCTAAGGTCTCGTCTTTCCATGGCCTCGTCCACTTCATCCCTACATGATCTTCGGGGTCTACCTATTCTTCCCTTTCTTATTGGGCTCCAATCCGTAATCTTTGATATCTACCTTGTACGATCAACGTTTTTCTTCGATGTAGCTGAAGCTGAGTATATCATGTTCCACTGCCATTCTCCGTTTTATCTCTTCATTTCTAATGCATCTATTCTTCTCATGAATTCCATTTCAGTTGCTGTAATTTTGTACCTGTTTCGTTTGTTTATTACCCAATTCTCTGCTTTATAGGTCATTACACTACGTACTAAGGTGTTGTATATTCTCTTCTTTGTATTTCTGGTAATCTCTCTTTACCCTTAAGAGGGGGTGAAAACCACCCCAGGGCAAAAGCACATATCGGCACAATATCACTTTTTTTCTTTGACTTGTTAGCTATGTGTTTGCCAAATTTCATGTCAATCCAAGCGGTTCTTTAAAATTTAGAGGTTTTGCAATATTTTACCGTTAAAGAACGTACTAGTAATAAATAGCTATTTGTATAACAAGGGAGGAAAGTGCTACTTTTCCTCCCGAGAATAAAGTTTACTGCCCGACGCGTAGCGGAGGGCAGTAATCATTCAAGGGAGGAAAAGGCACTTTACTCCCATGTTATACATATGGTTTTTCCACCTTCCTCAAATAACAAGTCATTTTTTCATTTTTACTTTATTTATGTAACTAACCAACAACATTTATTAGAACTAAAACTAACAAGTAGGTACAATATAACTGTCAACTGTCAAATATAAGTCAAATTATTACTGTAAACATTGTTAAATCAGAATAACAATTTACTGTTTTTTACCATTCTGCAAAATAGAGAGTGTTTTTAAATAAACGTTAAAATGTATAGATACTTACGTAATAGAAAATAGATATTGTACAGGGCGTCAATAACTTATATTTCATGAATGAAATACCATGACGTCACTTTTACTTTTCCTCCCTAGGGAGGAAAAGTACAACTTTGCTCCCTACAATCAGGTCCGGAAAAGTATACTTTCGGTAGAGGCAGGTGGAAAAATAATTTTCACGATAACAAAAATAAACAGAATAATGCAATTATGCCGTTACGAATTGTCGTCGTTACGAATTCTCGGCGTTACGAATTGTCGTCGTTACGAATTCTCGGCGTTACGAATTCTCGGCTTTACGAATTCTCGGCGTTACAAATTGTCCGTTACCATTTGTGAGGTTACGATCTGTCGCGTTACGAGATGTCTTGTCACAGAAAATAAACTTGGGTGTACGGATCAGATCAGAGATCAGAATTGAAAAGGTAACGTTGACCAAGCGGGCTCCTAGACTATAAAGGAGCCAGCGATAAATTCGGCGATGAGCAAGGAATAAAGTAAGACTGGTTGAGTGCCGATCATAAACCAACCGGTTGGAAATGAGTGAAAGGTGTCATTGTGTCGAAATGCGCCTCGGGAGCTCTATAAACCGAAAGAGGGACTCACTGCGGAAGGAACACCGAAACACAGATTCGGCGTTGCCATGTCGGGAAATCTATATTCGGGAGAATCAAAGCACTGTGGTCAATTTGCATATAATTAAAGAAAGATTATTTACTAAGCTTTGAAATAATGTAAAGGGGATTGCAATTAGAACGCAAACATGCATTGTTTCGGAAAAATTCAAACAATCTTATATTTTTCTAAAACTTTTTTTGTTAGTTTATATACATGTTAAAGTAAAAATTTCTACTCGCAGATTTGACCGCTAATTCTTTATTAATTGTTTAAACAATAACAATTGTTTTGTATAAATAATTTTAAAAATATCGTTAAATTCATCATTTTACTTTGATTAAATATCTATTTTGTTTTTGATTATGCTGAATCCGAATATGGCATTGCAATTTGAAAATTCTTATACAGAAGCTCTTATACAGTATGTCTGCGTAGCTAGGAACCACATGGAAAACTTTTTTTATTATCAATTTTACGAAAAAAAGTTATTCTTCATAAAATGCTCTGGATAGTCAAAAATCTAAAACTCAACCATCAGATATCCAATTTTATCAATTTTATACGAGTTATGTCAAAAATATGATTTCATTAAAGAGTAAGGTACCTTTATATTCCAGAATATCAAAAAATGCTATTATGAAAAGTTGTTTGAAATTAGAAATTATGTCTAAATATACAATTACATCATTCTAATCGAAAAAAAAAATTCAATTTTTTCTCAAATTACGGATACTCATCATCATTTTATTACAATTATGATAACTATTTTGTTATCACTTTTACGAAAAAAAGTTATTCTTCATAAAATGCCCTCTCTGGTCTAAAATCTAAGATACAACTATCAGATATCAAACTTTTTTAATTTTATACGAGGTATATAAAAAATAGGAATTTTTCTTAAGCGTTAAGTGCCTTTATTATTCACAATATTTTAATTGGAAGGATGTAATTGAACACTAAAACAAATTTTTTAATTCCAAACAACTTTTCTTAATAACAATTTTCGATATTGTGAAATGTAAAGGTACTTTATTCTTAAGTGAAATTCATATTTTTTGACATACCTCGTATAACATTAATTAAATTTGATATTTGATGATTGCATCTTATATTATATACGATGCAGAGTATTTTATAAAGAATAACTTTTTTCGTAAAACTGATAATAAAAAAGTTATCAATAGGTTTTAAGTTACGCAGACATACTGTATAAGAGCTAAAAAAATGTTTTTGGCTGAATATTTATTATTGTTGAAGCTTATTATTAAATTTATTTTAGGTAAGTTTTACAGAAAAAAGTTTTAATCACTTTGTATAAACATTTTTTTAGCTGGTAATTTTCGGTTTTTGTATTACATTTTTGTTATCTTTCTTAATTTTCTTAAAAAAAAAATAGTTTGTCATTTCTAAAGTAAAATAATTTAGTGCATTTTAAAGATTACATCCTAAGCTTTAAAAAAACACTTATAAAACTGTAATAGATCTGTACAAACTTGAGTAATACCGTCTTAAAGTGGTGGTAATTCTATAAAACTACGGAGATTTCAAAGATTACATTTTTTGAGACGTCATATTATTTGAATTAAATTTTGGGATTTTTTTAATGAAACATTATTTAGTAAGATGCTTGAAAGGTAAGTTGTGCAAAATTGAGAGTTTTATAAGAAAAATTGTATTAGTTACACATTTTTAAATCATTTTTAAACAAAATTCATGTAAGGCTCATTTTCCGCCCACACCGTACTTATGCCCATACATTTTATTTCTTTCTATTATAACCATAAGACAGCTTAATTATTCTTCTTTCGTGTTCAGTTTGTAAAATTTCATTTGATCCATTAGTTAAAGAATTACATTAAAATAACTCAACCGTGAACTTCGCCGTACGTTAGTTTACAGTGCGCAAATGTTTGTGAGAAGGGTGACTTTAGCGTTATAAATAAAAAATTATAGAAGATACAGATTTAATTTTAGAGAATTCTATATATAAGGTTTTTTTTGTAAAGTTTTCCGAATTATTCAATGGTCAAGTCAGTTTTTTTTTCTAAAAATTTTCGGAGTTATTTAAAAAAACATCTAATTTCGTAGTTTATTTGTTTAATAAAAAATGAAGCACCCACTTCTCGAGTAGAACTTTTTCATATGTTGTTTCTTAAACATTTCTTAATGAAGTTACAAAAAGTTCTATCTTGTTGGATTTTTTCCGAAGTGAAAATCTATATGCACTCCCCTAATATACCCTATTAAAATATGCATGGAAATACACTCTAGAAACTATGAAAATAATGAAAAATACACTTTATAGAAAGAAGCTGTGACACCTAAGATCTGACATCACTTCATATTGACAGTCAATTTTGCCTCTAAAATACGTGACATAAAAGCAGTGTCAAATGTAAAGTCTCCTCTTTCAAATACAAAAAAATATTCCCACTGTAGTGAATCTTCCAAATTACTAGTGTCTTTTTCTGTTTCTTTGTTTTGTCCTGTCTTTTTTATCTAATGAACTCACGGTTTTGGTCATTACCCTAGAAAGATCCAAGAAAAGCTTTCAATTTTTTTTTAAATTCCATCACGATAATATAAATTCTAAGCTAAAAAAATAAGCTTTCTTCGGTTAATATACAGTGATGAGCGCGCTAATAACCGGCAAAATAACGCAAAAGATGGAAAACATGATATATTGCGAAACAAAAAGAGATGAAACTAGTGGAGGTGGAAATTACCGTTATAAACGTATGAATTAACACTATATTACATAGTTTCCCACCTTTAGACGTATCAGAGGAGTATGACAACTATCTCTGTGGCAGTAGAATTTTATGAAATACTCCTGTCACAGACGTCTAAAGGTGGGAAACTATGTAATATAATGTTAATTTATACGTTTATAACGATCATTTCCACCTCCACTACTTTCATCTCTTTTTGTTTCGCAATGAATTATGTTTTCTATCTTTTGCGCTATTTTGCCGGTTATTAGCGCGCTCATCACTGTATAAATAATAAAATTAATCATTTTGTTTATATTTGAGAGCTGTCGCCAGTGAAATTATAGTATTTGTTTACAATGAGAATATTTTTTATCATAGCCCATATTACATAATAATAGTTCTTTTACTATAGGCAGTAAGAAATGGTGTGTGATAGTGGGTGATGTTTGCCTGGTTGTCAAAGTTGTCTTATTGCTTTGATGTGAGAAGTATAATTGACTCCCAACAAGTCAATTTTGATTGCTTAAGTTCACCTTTGGCGATGCCGATATAATTGTTTTTTGGCAGTTTTTGTGATTAAATTTTGTGGTGCTGCACCGCAGTTTCCATAGATTCATACGTTGGTCCAAAACCAGCCTGGGATGTAGTTCACCTAGTTTTTTTACTTGATAGAGGGATCTGCATAGATTGCAGTGATACGGGTATAGTTAAAAAAAACCCAAAATTCCCAATACCAAAGTAATTTTACTTTTGACATTTCTGCTAAAGGAAATTACAAAAAAATGCAAACGCTGAAATTTTCTTAATCTTCTTCTTCTTCTTCTTCTTCTTGTAATAGGACTATGTCCTGTTTCTTCTGTTACAGTCTTTGCTGCGATCCGGAGCTCCAACTCTCGTACCATCGTTTTTTGGGTCTTCCTATGGGTCGCTTGGTGTTGGGCTTCTGTGTTTTCGCCCAATGCGCCATACGTTCAGGGTCCATCCGATCTACGTGGTCCCTCCACATGCGTCGTCGCGCTCTTGTCTATCTCACTACGTCCTGAACGCCTAGCTCTCTCAATGTGTCTTCGTTTCGTACTCTATCTCTGAGTGTGATACCTCTTATGGATCTTAGGGTTTTCATCTCTGTTGTTCTCATTATCTGTTTGGTCTTTGTTGTCTCGGCCCTTGTCTCAGCTGCGTATGTCAGTACGGGTCTAACACATGTCTTATAAATGCGGACTTTGCTTTCGGTGCTCATATATTTATTCCGCCAGATTATATCCCTCAGGAAACCAGATATTCTCGCTGCTTTCATTGCCTGCTGTTTTGATTCTTGCCACAGATGCCTGTCGCTAGATATTTCCACACCTGAGTATCTGCAATCCATTACCTGTTCGATTATATGGTCGTCCACTACTAACTTACATCTAATTGGGTTCCTGGATATTACCATCGATTGGGTTTTCTCTTTGGACAGTGTCAGGTTATACTTTTCGGCGGTTATTTTGAATTTTTGTAGTAGGCGTTGTAAGTCATCTTCGTTTTCGGCTATTAAGATTGCATCTTCTGCGTAGCAAAGTATTCTCATGGTTCGGTTACCCATTTTGTATCCCTGATTCATTATGTTAACACTACCTATAACTTCATCCATTATTAAATTAAATAGGCATGGACTGAGGCTGTCCCCTTGTCTAATGCCTGCATTGATTTTGATTTCTTCCGTGAGCCCGTGTGTGGTTTTAATTCGTGTTTTGTTGGATCTATTGAGCTCTTTGATTATGTGTCTATACCTCTGACCTATGTTTTTCTTTTCAAGGATAGTGAGCACGTCCTTTAGTCGTACTCTGTCGAATGCTTGTTTCAGATCTACAAAGCATGTGAACATGGGCTTGTCGAATTCTATTGATTTCTCAACTAATTGTCGCATTATGAAAATAGCGTCTATTGTAGATCTGTTTGGGCGAAAACCCTGTTGTTCTTCCGATACACCGGCTTTCTTATATATTTTTTGGGATAGAATTTTTGTCAATAGTTTTGATGTAGAATTGAGTAGTGTAATTCCTCGGTAGTTCGTAGGATCTGTCTTTACGCCTTTCTTGTAGATGGGTATTGTTATACTCTCTCTCCATTCCTCTGGTACTGCCATGTTGTTTACAATTTTTTTGAATAATGTTATCTCTTCTATTATTTTTGTACCTCCGTATTTAATTAATTCATTTGGTATATTATCCGGACCTGGTGATTTTCTATTTTTTGATCTTTTGATTGCTTCGTTTACTTCTTCTTGGGTGATGTTGTCATTCTCTGTTTCTTCTTGGTGAATGTTTTGTAGGTCATTTCTTTGTACTTCATTATTATCGTCGTTATCGTCTTTGTATAGATTCTCGAAATGAGTTACCCACTCTTCTGGTTTTATTGCGTTAATTTGTAATTCTTCGGTAACCGGCTTCTTCCTGTTCCTCAACATGTTCCATACCTTCCTTTGACCTCCTCGTAAATCATGTTCCATGTCATTTGAGAATTTTTCCCAATATATTTGTTTTAGATCTTTGATTCTGTTAGTTGTTCTTTTCTTAATGCGCTAACGTATTTTCTTTGTTTTCTTTCTCCAACATATCTCGTCTAGCTCCAGTAGCTACCATCTTCTAATTTTTCGTTTCCCCGTTTAATGTCTATTTATGAACTTATAAGAATAATCCAAAGAACTGCCCACACATCTCTTCCGATTCTGAGCAACGAGACCGTTGATCGTCTTTATGTTAAACACCTGAGTGATACACTTTTATGGCGCCCAACGTGGGGAGGGATCTTCTGTTTTGTCTTCTTTTCTTTGTCAACGTTGTTCGGCTCATTATTGTTACATGTTAATAGCGCCTGTGCGTGAGGCCTGATCTTCTTTCTTCTCCTTGATAGTTTTCTTATTAGACCAGATCTTCTTTTTATCCACATTTTTGGCACCCACCATTATCTGGTTCATATTTAACGTTTTCAATTTTTTTATTATATTTGTGTAATAATACATTAACTTTTTAGTTATTTTGCATACAGTCACACTTATTTAGTTCTGATAGAAATATTTGTTTAAATTGTGTTGTAAATTTATTCTGTATAACCAATGATGATACTATGTTGTAAATTTGTTATGTATAATGACCAAAGAGAACCATGTAAGGATATATATCCCTAATCTCCATTGACACACCCACACATCAAGTAACTTTAAGACTATGTATATATGTATAAAGCAGCGGTGCACGAATTTCAAAACTTTAAAGTGCCCCCAGTACAAGGCACGACGCAATTTCTTACCGACTTATTAACATTCTTGCGTCAACACTCCAATTTGAGCAAACACGTTTTGAGGCGGAAAATTGGGAGACCGGCCGGAGCTTAACATGTGGTTTTTCCACAGAAGGAGAGATGTTCCAAAAATTATAATGCGGTTTCGTGAGTATGTAATCTCTAGACGTTCCGTGGAAAAAATCTTATCGCGAAGAACATCTGTAGCACTCCATTCCACAAATATTCCATTTAGTGCGTTGTGTACCCAGTGACGGACATAACTTTAAGTGTAAGGGTATGAAAAACTGGAGCATATATAAAGCATGAATCCACAAAACATGATAAAATTAAAAATGATAATTATAGGGCAAGTGGAGGTACCACTGATTACCACTGATTACCACTGAAAGGAGTACATCATCATCATACAGCCAGGTTTGTCCACTGTCGGACATAGGTCTCCTCAATATGTCTTCACCCTTCTCAGTCCTGCGCAGCTGCAGTCCAGTTTTTAACTATTATTTTAATGTCGTCCATCCATCTAGTAGGTGGTCTTCCATGACATCACTTGTCTGCCCTTGGCGGCCACTCTAAAATCTTCTTTGTCCATCTGTTGTTTCTGTCTTGCGACGTGTCCTGACCATTTCCACTTCAACTTCGTAATGCGTTTTATGATGTCTTCCACTCCAGTTCTTCGCCGTATCTCATCATTTCGTATTCTGTTTCTCAACGTTAGGCCAAGCATGGATTTTTCCATTTTTCGTTGTGCTACTTGTAAATTTCTTATTGATGCTTTAGTCAATGCCAGTGTTTCAGCTCACATAAGTACGGATTGGTTAAATGATTTTCTTTTTAGCTTTATTGGGATGTTTTCCTTGAACACATCTCTTAGTTTGCTATACGCTGCCCATCCTAAAGCTATTCTTCTAGATAATTCGCACGTTTGGTTGTCTATACTTATTTGTATTTCGTGGCCCAGATAGATGTATTTGTCAACTGTTTCGATATACCAGTTTTCTAGTTTCAATGGTCCGCTAGGTACTAAATTGGTTATCATGTTAGTTTTCGCAAAGTTTATTTCTAACCATACTTTTTGGGAAACTCGTTGTAGTTCTTGCAGCATTTCGCGGGCTTTCTTTAAGTTGTAGGTTATTAGAACCACTTATGTCATCTACAAATCGTAGGTGGTTCAGCTTTTTGCCATCGACATCGAAAGGGGTACAACTGATATCAAAATGAGATGGCATAATCTTCGGGTTCGAGTATGTTCAATATACTTACTGGTTCTTAAAACCAGAAACAAAGCAAACAAGACTTCAAATCCGCGATTCAATTTTCTCCCCTTTCTTTCTATTTTCTCCTGTTTCCTCCTTATCCTTCTTCTTTATCACCCCCAGTGATCAAACAGTGTACCTCTTTCAATTCCCTCTCCAAGCCTCCTCCCATATTTGCCTACCTCTGAAGTGTATATCTGGAGGAAACAAATATCCAAATGGTACTTGACTAAAAAACGCCATACAAAGATGTATTAAGTCCTAGGCTTTTACCCAACGTGACCGGAAGTAGAACTCAAAATCGATATTTGAACTTTTTGTAATAATTGTGCGTCGATTGTTAAACGATTTCACTAATTTTGATTCATTTTTGCCAAACTTCCGGTCATAATTTTTCAACCTGATGAGACATAAAATCCGGAATTAAATATTCGAGCTTGACTCGTCAATACGTGCAATATGTCACGTGTACTATTTCTGTGACTATACCGGGTGGTGAATTGGAACACGGGCCATAGGAAACTCAATGTAAAATTCTAAACTGTTGAAATCCTGCTTCCCTAATTATTTTACATCAAAAGTCATGAACTAACAAAGAAACTATTTGTAGAGAATTGAAATCTGTATTGAAAACAACTGTTAATATTGTTCTACGAACAATGATTATTCAAAATTTTGTAAAAATATAATACAATTTTCACTAGTAATACCACTAGAGGTCAAATTATTTCCGGAAATTTTTTTGAGATCATGAATATTTTGAAATTTTCTAAAAATATTCATGATCAAAAAAAAATTTCCGGATATTAATTTGACTTCGCGTGGTATTCGGTAAGAAAATTCCACACCAAATTTGCATTTGAAAATCCAAAGCTGCATGAACAGATTAATAGCGCGCCATAGCTTTGTCAGCAATTATTTAGGCTTTCAAATTCGTAATTTCTACTCATTGTAGTTGCATGGGAATACCATTTCAAGATAGAAAATTTCCTTACAGTAAGGAAATGACATTTCCTTACAGTAAGGAAGTCCTGACTTTTTCTTCAAGAAATTTTGACAGGAATGTCAAAATTTCCTGGCGATTTGCGGAAATAGTATATTCTTCAATTTTACATAAGTTTTGAGTAACTACAAGTGATAGAAAATGAATCAAAACTAAATTATGTAAACAAATAAAAACCAGTCTGTCAAAAATGTTCTGTTATTGTAAACGTCAAAAAATTTCCACTATAATTCGCTGTTGGGTACCCCACGAGCAAAAAATTTCCGATAAAATACCTCCGTTGCCATGGTGATCTGTCAAAATAACGTATTTTGATTGGTTCAAAATTACAGGTGTGGAATTTTCAGAGAAATACACCAAAGTTACGCCACACACAGTGCAATAATGTGTATAAGATTGCATTCGGTGACAATGAATTTATTATACTAACAATTTGAACTGTCAATTTCTTTATTTATTTTATCATTTATTGTTTAAAACACAATACAGTTGATCAGATTCCCTCAGTTAAGGAGAAAGTATTAATAATAAAGATATTTTCTACAGTCAATAGTGTGCTCACTGGCAGTTAAATAGTAACGTGTGGCCTAACATGCCCACACATACCCACTGCGGTAAATACATTATATTTTTCAAAATTTTGGAATGTGTTTAAATCGTAGAACAATTGTAACTTCTGTTTTTAATACAGATTTCAATCCTCTACAAATAACTTCTCATGATTTTTGATGTAACATAATTAGGGAAGCAGGAATTCAACAGTTTAAAATTTTACATTGAGTTTCCTATGGCCCGTTTTCCGATTCACCACCCTGTATAGCCCGATCAGGGAACGCAAAATTTTACGAAAACCTCCAAAAAAATAACGGAAAGATGACAATTTTGGCAATATTTTTTTTTAGCTCCATTTAATTTACAATCTGTTATCACTCGTCACAATAAGTAAATTTTATGACAATAATTAGAAGAAAAAAATGACTTGTAGGAATTCTTTCCAGTGAGAGGCTTCCTTTAACATATAATTAACAAACAAAGTTAATAATGTAGTGGTAAATGTTAATTAATTTTATTTAAATCTGTTTATTAAGTCTGTAGGCTTAAAACGCTTTAGTGGACGCACTTCATCGTTGACATTAAACAGTTCGCGCACTAAGTCATTAGAGTGAGCACTAGTTTTGTTTTTGTATTTTTCATTGTACTTTGTGACTTCAGTTTTTATGGATTGAACTTGGAGGTATTTTTCTATTATGTTGTTCGAAACATACCACGGAGCATTGGTTATAATTCGAAGAACTTTGTTCTGGAATCTATATAAGAAAAAGTTTACAATTCTACATCCCCTCCATTTTACAAAAATTGGAAAATACGGGGGAAAATTTTTTCTCGGGGGTGAAAAATATACGTTCAAAATAAGTCCGGAATTGGATAAAATGACTAATTCTAAGTAACTTTTGTTCTATAGAGTTTTTTTACTAAGTCAATACTTTTCGAGTTATTTGCGAGTGAATGTGTTCATTTTTAACCAAACAAATGTTTTTGGACGTTTTTCGGAGATAACTCAAAAAGTAAGTATTTTAGCGAAAAAAATATTCTTAGTAAAAATATAGCTTATAAAAAATTGAAAAAAATGGTGTATGCGTGAGGTCTGCAGACCCAGTAGAAGCAGAGTTGTAGCTAATGAAATGTAGGTTCTTTTTCGTCAAATTCCAAATCGAATATTTCAATGTGAAATAACCAAAAAACGGAGTACTTTTCGGGGAAAATTAATTACAACTTTTTTAAAGTGTTTAAAAAAAGGTTTATTTTTGTTTTTTAAAAAAACTTCTAACATTAAAAGTAAGTGAGTTACGCTCAAAATATTGTTGGTCCCTTTTATTTTTTTGTAAAAAAATGGCGAAAATCACCCCTTAATTAGCTTCTCAAATAAACTTAATCGTTACCGGCTTACAAGTTACTTTACTTATGTATTGTTTATATTATCTATAAGTTTCATTGGTTCAAAGTGCTCAGTTTTGAAAAAATTGGGTTTAAAATAAAACATTATTTTTAATCTTGAAAAAAATCGTAATTGTTTACGGAATTAACTTAAAAACAATTAGGAATACCAAAAATCTCAAAGAGTAATAAAAT
This sequence comes from Diabrotica virgifera virgifera, assembly GCF_917563875.1. Taxonomy (NCBI): domain Eukaryota; kingdom Metazoa; phylum Arthropoda; class Insecta; order Coleoptera; family Chrysomelidae; genus Diabrotica; species Diabrotica virgifera. Next base: position 215,616,708 of record NC_065451.1, on the reverse strand, counting down.
GTACGTTTTGCATTTCTGAACATCTTGTTAGACAAAAATTGGTTATGCTATGGCTGTTCAAAATTTGCCCAAACTCGTGATTAGTTACTCGTTCAAGCCATTTTAACTACAGCTTTTTCAAAACGAACACTTTGAACCGATTAAACTTACAGATCATACAAATAATACATAGACAAAGTAACTTGTGAAGTAGTAATGTTAAAATGTATATGTGATGCTAAGTAGGGGGTGATTTTGGCGATTTTTTTACCAAAAAATAAAAGGGACCAACAATATTTGGAGCATAATTCACTTACTTTTAATATTAGAAGTTTTTTTTTAAACAAAAATATACCTTTTTTAAACACTTTAAAAAAGTTAAAATGAATATACCCCTAAAAGTGCTCCGTTTTTGGGTTATTTCACATTGAAATATTTAATTTGGAATTTGACGAAAAAGAAACTATTTTTGATTAGCTGCAACTCTGCTTCTACTGTGTCTACAGACCTCATGTATACACCATTTTTTTCAATTTTTGATGGGCTATATTTTTGCTAAGAATATTTTTTTCGTTAAAATACTTACCTTTTGAGTTATCTCCGAAAACCGTCCAAAAACATGTTTTATTTTGTTAAACATGAACATATTCACTCGCAAATAACTCGAAAAGTATTGACTTAGTGAAAGAACTCTATAGAAGAAAAGTTGTTTAGAATTAGTCATTTTATCCAATTTCGGTCTTATTATGAATGTATTTTTTTCATCTTCGAGAGGGGGTATTCCCCTCAATTTTTGTAAAATGGAGGGGATGTAGAATTGTAAACTTTTTTTATATATAATAATAGACAATTTCAACTACCTATTCCCAAATTTTTATCCTTCCTTTATTTTTTTTTGGGTCAGATTGTTCTTTGATCGGGCTAATAATGTGGCTTCCGTTTACAACTTTAACCGGGAGTGATATAAAAACCATAAATATATTCTTATATCATACGTTCCATAAGCTCTCGTCTTGATACGGGTCATTCTATTTGTTCTAATCACGGAGGAGCTCTGTTGATGGACGGAAGGACGGACGGACAGATATGGATAATTCAAGGCTTTCACATTTTAATGTTGAAAAATGGGTGAAAACAATATTAAAATGTGGATTCTTCTTCTTGTGCTATCGGAGATTGGAAATCATCAAGGCTAGCCTGACCTTGTTTACAGCTGACTTAAAGAGTTCATTAGCGCTGCAGCCAAACCACTCTCTCAAATTCTGCAACCATGACATTCTTCTACGACCTGGATTCCGTTTTCCTTCTATTTTGCCTTGCATTATATTTTGAAGTAATGCGTATTTATTTCCTCTCATCAGGTGACCCAAATATTCGAGTTTTCTTCGTTTTATCGTTAACAAAATTTCGGGATCTTTTCCTATCCTTCGTATTACTTCAAACTTTGTGACTATTTCAAACCAACTAATCTTCAGCATTCGACGGTAGCACCACATCTCGAAACTTTCAATATTTTTTATGTTGTTCTGTTTGAAAGTCCAGGTCTCTATACCGTATAATAGCGTGTTAAATACATAGCCTATTCGCATTTTAATTGTAGAGGGATGCTTATATCTCTGTTGCAGAAGCATTTTCTCATCTTAATCAAGGTGGCTTTGGCAATTTCGATACGTCTTTTTATTTCATTGTTTTGGTCTCCAGTTTCGTTTATTAAAGTTCCCATTTATATATTTGTAACTTGACTTTTTTTTTCAATTTGAATGCCGTTTATACTAATATGTGCTGGTTGTGTCAACCATGTAGTTACTTTTTTTTATATTGATATTTATGCCATAATTGTTGCAAGCAATATTTATGTTTGTCAGTAATCGTTGTAATTCTTCTACTGTTCTTGCAACTAGTACAGTGTCGTCGACGTATCGAATATTATTTATAACCTCTCCATTGATTACGATTCCTTAGTTTGCTTGCAAAAAAGCTTCCTGGCAGATTCTTTCACTATATACATTAAATAGCAGTGGTGACAAAATGCATCCCTGTCGTACTCCTCTACGTATTTCTGTTGCTTGTGATGTCTCATTTTCTATTTTGATGTTAGCTTTCTGATTCCAGTATAGATTGAGTATTATTCGTAGATCTTTATTATCTATGTCCTTTCTTTCAAGAATGTCTCTTAGCTTATCATGGCGTAAATATTTTTGTGAAAATGTGAATAGAACTCATCAATTATTATGAGTTAGTTCATCAAAAACATTCAAGATTGATAAAATACATTGCTACTTGTACATTGCACTAAAAAGTGTAATTATTCGGTTTGTTAACGAAGATATTTATCTTCTTAACGGATTTTCCGATTTCACGGAAAAATAACTAGCCTCGAAGTAGCCTCCGTAGCCGTAGCTGCACTTAAAAAACCGCTTGATTTATGCTGATATATTTTATTACTTGGCCGTGTCGTTATTTTAACGTAGATGCTATGCACAGTTTGCGTCGCTTCGTATGGCGGCGCGGGCGGCGTCGCAGGAAAGAAAGACGCCGACGCCCGGTTGCACATCGACGCACCGATGACCGGCTGATACATGGCAGTATTATGTTACTGCTCACTGGATGTCTCCCTGGTTTATCTCCACTTTTTCTCACCTAATTAATGGAAGAGGGGAACTAGGTGGTATTTGTTTCGTATCAAGGAAGTTTATTGGCAAAATTCGTAAAAAGTAGATTTTTAATTAAACTAATTATACTGATGGCAAAACAAAACACCTCGAAGGACAAATATTTTTTTAAATATTTGTAACGAAAAAGCGATGGACTACCCCAGTTAATTGAAACAATATTCGAAAATATTACCTCAACTAACCAAGATAGCCATCGTTACACCCTTAGCTTAGCTCAGTCACTCAGGTGTGTGTTCGTCTTGTCCTAACCTCAGATATGAACTATGAAAATTGGAATGGAAGCAAACAAAACATAGTTTTTAACCAATCATGTTTATTGTTCATAAAGATATAATAAATAAAATGACTTAGTAAATTGCATTAACAAATGTATTTAAATTCTTGCCAAAAACTAACAATTCTGGATTATACTTATGGCTTTTGGTAGCTGATGGTATCTTCTTGATGTCGTATGGTTCTGCTGTTGTAGACTTCTCGTAGGCCTGGGCGGATCTTCGGCCCAAGGCCCCTGCAGCTAGAGGTGGTGGTTGTGCAGTCTGGATGTCATTGTCTTCGCCTTCAAGTGTGCATCACCGGTGATGTGAGGCTTAAGTTCCCGAAGAGGGAAAGGTTGATCTCTTTCCAAAAAACTATAAAACAGAGACACATATCAATCATCAAGAAGAAAAACCAAAATATACCTTTGCCAAACAGTATTCAGAAATAGTAATTGGCAAGGGTAAATTACATAGAATTTAGATGAGAATAGTTAAAATTCTGATTACGAAACGTGCATATTAATAGATGAAAAGAAATATAGAAATCAAACACATGTAAATTAAAAAGATTTGAAACTAAAATATTAGAACACATGGTCTGACATTGGAAGTTAGGTTAGATATTTATAAAAAATGTTATAAGAAGGAATGGAATGGATGGAATATAATGACTGTAAGAAATTATTAAAAAAAACTATTTGTAGCTCACCCCAAGAGGAAGATGATTTGTTGAAATAAAATGATTTATTTTTGAAGCTGCTTTGCTTTTTAAAACATTTCCACCTCCATTTTGAGAATGAGATATGGGGGTTGTCATTGTCATTAAAATGACATGACAACGAACCTTGGACGAAATTTGAAATCACGAACATGGAACACAAGAGATGATACAATGGAAATAGGGTTGCCTATTATAGAACGAGCGCCAACCAATTTTTAAAGGGGAAATGGGTAAACCAAATAGAAGAAGATAATGATTAATGAAATATTAAAGGAAATAAGGTAAAATAATCATTTAAAAATAAAATATCAAAGATGTGACGTTTGTAGCGTTACATATTCATTTATGAAAGTATACATTATAATATTCTTATTATTTGCAATATTATTAACACATTTGCAACGTCATTTTCGTCAAAAAATTAATAATGAGTGGCTCCTCCTTGATTTTATATACCGTTGTAGAATTGTTTTTTTTTTGTAAAGAAATTAAAAAATATTAAATTTATATCAACGACCATGAAATCATAGTTTTTCATCACCCTGTATATCACCAAAATTGTTTAGAATTTAATTTTGCTATTAAGCAAGTGTTTCGGGAAAAAGTGAAACGACTAATAAGTGATTCGACGAAATGCACGGGACATGAACAAACATTGCGGTGATGAGAAAGTGGACATCGTGGTCGAAAACAAAGACGGTTTTAAGATCCTTTCCGGGAAGGTTTTTAATGTGGTATGCACATTGTATGAGTTTTAGATGTTAAAGTAGAAAGTAGGAAAGAACTAATTATATCTTTTGAAATATGACAAATTGGTAAAGTTCTGTGAAAAATATTTGGTTTCAGAAGAAATGGGTATGAAAGGTTTGGAGAGAGGCGTGTTTTGGATTGAGTGGGAAAGCTGAGGTAGAAGGGAGTCAGAATTTGGCGAGAGACGAGAGGTCACTGTATAATTAACATCGGTGGAAGGCAGTCCAGTTTTTTGTTTTAAAAGTTTAGTAATCAGTGTAGAGTGTGTGTGATCAGCCTTTGCGAGCAGAATCAAGTTGAAACCAAATTGTCGACCGGTTGGAGAGTCAATTTTTCCTGGTCCGAGGGAGCTTCTTTTGTTTTGTCTAGAACGAGTAGCTGATTAATATCTTTTTACACAAGATATCGAACAAGGAAACTAAGTAACAGAATTCGAGCAAATCCTGTATGATTTTTGGAAGCAGTCTTGACGAGAGGGACTTTTTCGCAACATCCAGAGAGTACGTGTTGGGAGAATCAAGGACGGAGCAATCCAGAGAACGAGGGAGTGAAGAAACAAAAAGGTTAGTCAAATCATTTGTCGGAATGGAGAAAATTTGTTTATATCAAACCCATATTTGTTTATTTGTTTATTGCACTTTTTTTACGCAGTTAGTCATTTAAAATTTGAGAAATCAAGTCAAATGAAGAAAGTAAATTTTATTAAATTTTGTATGAGTAAATGATAAATTAATTAAATAATTTTTTTTGTCAAAACAAGGAGATATCAGAGTTAGAATTTAATTTATTAAGTAAGAGATTGTTGCAACAAAGTTTAAATTTAATATTTTTTGAATCACATGTACACAGCTTATTTGATAAAAACAATAGATTACATTTATATGATATTGAGTGTTTTCAATTTCCCTGTTTCCACCCTGGAAGAAGTAAGCAATCAGAAATATTAGAAGCCACAGATCACAGGTATTGTATCCAATACAAAATTAGCCCTGAGAATAAAATTGATTGGAAAATTTATTTTGAATTTAGTTTTGTTTTTACATAGGCAATAAATAAAATAATTGAATAATTAATTAAAGTAAGAATTTGCTAATCAATCTAATTAAATAGATATAATAGAGCATAACAGTATGTGCACCTGTGTGTATGTGTCTGTACAAAAAGAAGAAGAAAAATAAACACATTGGATACATGTATTTGCATTGCATCGCAGTGTTAATTTCCATCGAAATTTCTATCGTTCCGCGCTGTTTAATAATGTTTTCCATTTTCGGGAAAACGAGACTCTTTGTCATAATAGTAGTGGAAAGTGGAAATAGGAAGGCATGTACGCTGCGGCGATATGAACGTAATAAAAAGATAGTATCAGCGATTTATTTAACACAATAACGATTCGTTTCAACTTCGGTAATAAAGTGCAGAGGGATTCTTAATTACCTCGGCCACGACTATGCTCTACGACGTCGTACTAATAGTCCATAATGTGAGAACGGTCTCGTATGAAAAATGTTCTGATTCGGTTTATTTGCGGATTACTACTAGTCTGGGCTGATTATAGGAGAATAGGCCATTGTTGGGAAAAGTTATTTACCAGCAATTTTATTGCTGGAATCGAATTATAAGATCCTATATATTAATAATATAGATATGTAAAGTCCTCAGATAGTGTGCTACTTTTTTTATAAACAAAATGGCGCCCGAAAATCGTGTTTTTTTTTCAATTATTGCTCTATAACTCCGAAGATTTTAACTTTACAACAAAAACACTCAAATAAAAATTCACCGTGATTAAATTCTGCATAGAGACGTGTTTTTCCCGATCTTCTCCGACGAAAATTTTCCTCGGAAAATGCGGGTTTTCCCAACAAAATCTTTAATTTTCAAATAAAGTTTTAGATAAGTAATTATCTACCAATAATTAAATAATTTGGTGACTTAAAACCCTTCTTGGTTTAGATTATAGTTCCAGAAGCTGGTGAAAATTAAACGAATATTTTAGCAACAATTCAATTGTTAATTAATAATTTACGGTCGCAATAATAACCAAAATAATTATGATACACTGATCAAACTTTTAAATCTTATATAGGTCTGGATCCCGCGTATGAAAAAAAAGTTGATTAATAGCAAGCTGAAAATTTGTTAATAGCTTAAGGGTGTCTAGTCGGACAAACTTTAATATATGGGAACACTGGAACAGGGGAAGTTTTAATTGTGGAACAGGTTAAAAATTTGGAACGGTCAGATCACGAAAACGACACATTTATTTTGTCCGACAGAACAGACTTAAACTCTCCGAACAGAGATTAAACTCTCATGCAAAAATCAGACCGCTATTTATCACCAAATGGGCGTTTTAATGAGTGGAACATGTAGAATATGTCAAATGACAGGAATTATGACAGGTGATAAATAGCAGTCTGATTTTTGCATAAGAGTTTAATATCTGTTCGGAGAGTTTAAGTCTGTTCTGTCGGACAAAATAAATGTGCCGTTTTCGTGGTCTGACCGTTCCAAATTTTTAACCTGTTCCACAATTAAAACTGCCCCTGTTCCAGTGTTCCTCAATATCAAAGTTTATCCGACTAGACACCCTTAAGCTATTAACAAATTTTCAGCTTGCTATTAATCAACTTTTTTTTCATACGCGGGATCCAGACCTAATAAAGATGAGATGCCTATTTAACATTTTGTCGACAAAATATAAATTTTTTATTTTTTTGCATAATCTTTAAATGTTAAAAAAATAGTTTTAAACAAATTAACGTTTCTCAGAAAGTTTTTATTATATTATAATTTTAAAAAATAACTAAAATGCGCATTTCAAATATCTTGAAAATGAATGCTTTAAAACTTTTTTGCAACCATTTGCAAAAAAGTTATGAAACAGCAAAGTAGACATACGATGACTACGGTGTTTATAATTTTTTTTAATTCTTTCAAAGCGTAGAAGTGAGTTTAAAGTACAAGCTAATTATTTATAAAAAAATATCGATTATAAGTTTAATGGTTATATTTTAATTAAATATTATAAATATATTTTTTTGTAATTTACACGCGCGAAAGTAGAATAATACAGTACTGTAGCTAAAATTTTCATTCGGAGCGACGACCGGCGGCCGCGCAACGTACACTTTTAATAAATAATGTATGCTGCGTGTCAGTCGCTTCGAGTGAACATTTTAGCTCCGACTCAGTATCAGGCCTACTTTTGCGCTAAAAATTACAAAAAAAAAGTATTTTTAATCTTTGATTAAAATATAACCATTGCACTAATTTTTGACATTCTTTGTGACTAATTAGATTGTACCATAGACTCACTTTTAAGCTTTGAAACAATTAAAACAAATTATAAACAACGGAGAATTCGTATATTTACTTTGCTGTTTAATAACTTTTTTGCAAATGGTTGGAAATTTTTTTAAAGCATTCATTTTCAAGACCTACGAAATACGCATTTTAAGTATTTTTTAAAATTAGAATATAATAAACAATTTCTGAGAAATGTTAATTTGTTTATAACAATTTTTTTTAAACAATTAAATATTATGCAAAAAAATTAAAAAAATATATTTTGTCGACAAAATATTAAATATGTTGTTCTGAAGCTATTTTCTTGTGGCATTTTTATAATCAAGTATATTCAAATGGGAAATAAGCCACAATTTTACCTAAAAATGATTTTATTAACGTTTCGACGCCCAAGTCGGGTGTCGTTGTCAAAATACAAAATAATACTAAATAAACAAAAATAAAAATTATTGGAAATTGTTTAAATTATTATTTAAAATTATTGTTTAAATTATTTTAAATTTTTAAAATTACGAAACGTTAATAAAATCATTTTTAGGTAAAATTGTGGCTTATTTCCCATTTGAATATACTTAAAATATTAAATAGGCATCACACCTTTATAATCTTTCTAAGTTTGATCAATGTCTCATGACTATTTTGATTGTTATTGCGACTGTAAATTGTTAGTTAACAACTGAATTGTTGCTAAAATATTCGTTTCATTTTCACCGGCTTCTGAATTTATAATCTATACCAAGAAAGCTTTTATTTCACCAAGCTATATAATTATTAATAAATAATTACTGGCCCAAAAAATTTATTTGAAAATTCGAGATTTTGTTGGGAAAACCCACATTTTTCGAGGAAAATTTTCGTCGGAGCAAATCGGGAAAAACATGCCTCTATGTAGAATTAAATTGGGGTGAATTTTTATTTGAGTGTTTTTGGTGAAAAGCTAAAATATTCGGAGTTATAGAGCAATAATTGAAAAAAATACGATTTGTCGGCGCCATTTTGTTTATAAAAAAAGTAGCACACTATCTACGGACTTTGCATACCTATATTATTAATATATAGGATCATAATATTCGATTCCAGTAATAAAATTGTTGGTAAATAACCTTTCTTTGTACTTTACTAATTAGACCTGCGTATTATAACTATTTTTTTTTTAATTTAAAGATTATGCAAAAAACGAAAAATTTATATTTTGTCGATAAAATATTAAATAAGCATCTCATATTTATAATCTTTATAAGTTTGATCAATGTATCATGATTATTTTGGTTATTATTGCGATCGTAAATTGTTAATTAACAATTGAATTGTTGCTAAAATATTCGTTTAATTTTCACCGGCTTCTGGAATTACAATCTATTAGTGGAGTCACTGAAGGTTTTCACCTCCGATTTCGTTGAACCTCCATCGATTTTCATGAAAATTGGTGAGTAATTAGAGGATACCTCAAGGAACAAAGGTGACATGATGCTAACTTGCGCTTTTACCCTAGGGGTGGATGCCACCCCTTTTCGGGGTGAAAATTATTTTATTAAAAATAATACCATAAATCGATAGAGGGACAATAATTATAAGCAACTTTTGTTATATAAAGTCATTAATATAAATCAATACCTTTTGAGTTATTAAAGACCAAAGATTTTATTTTTTCGTAAAAAAATGCATGTTTTAAATCGGTTTTTCACGTACAACTCAAAAACTATAAGCTTTTACAAAATAGTTATACTTACTGAAACTGATGATAATAAAAAACTGAATACATTACTCAGTTAAAGCACTAAGCTAATGTTAGTTCAAAGTGAGTTATTGGCAATTGAATGTGTATTTTTTTACGAGTACTCAAATCTAAGCATTCAAGCTTAAATAACGGAAAAACGATGCAATGTATAAAATATACCTACTAATAATTTGTCAACGTATTTCAGAATACCTATTAAATGAGCTTCAGAACAAGTTAATAGCGTTAAAATTAAGCAAGTTATGATGAAAATAGAAGAACCCTTTCGAATTTTTTAGGAAAAAGTGAAAAATAAAACATACGCCATTTCCACAAAAATTAAAATTTATAGTAATTCTTACAAGAACTTATTTATATTAGCATAAGTAATGATTTCAATAATTTTGACTGGTTTAGAAAGCATATTTTTGAAATAAAAATTTAAAAATTTTAAATTTAATAATTTAAAAAAATCATAATATTTAAAATTATTGTAATTTTCATATTCTTTTGATAATAACTCCAAAAATACTCAATATACGTAAAAACTGAAATATACCCAAATTTTAGTTTTTCTGTGTCAAATATTTTACCTGTTTTACTATTTCCATAGGATAAAAAATAACCGAGATAGAAACGTTTAAATCTTAAATTTTGCTGTGAAAACCATGCAACCGGGGTCATTTAACCTTTTGTTTTTAAAAAAGAAAGTTGTCTAAAAGGTTAAATTCAACGGGGTTAAATACCCCTTGGAATTATCTTTCAGACAGTTTTTAGATAAACCTGATATCGTAAAAATAAATGGAGTTTATAAAAAAAAAACAATGACATTTTTTGGAAAAATTTTTAAAAGATAAATTTTGAAAAAATTTTGATGCATAAATTTTAATGCTATCAACATGTTCGGGAACTCATTTGATAGATATTTTTAAGTACTTTGACAAATGTTTAATAAGTTTATGTTATAAAATGCATACTTTTCCCGTTATTCCAGCTTGAATACTTAGATTTTTTTACTCGCCGAAAAAAATATATATTCAATTACGTATAACTCACTTTTAGTTAACATCAAAAGGTTTTTCTGGAAATGGGTTTAGTTCATTTTTTATTAGCTTCAATTTTGGTAACAATAACTTTTTGTAAAAACTTATAGTTTTTGAGTTATTGATGAAAAATCGGTTAAAACATCCATTTTTCTCAAGGAAAATTAAAATCTTTGATCTTCAATAACCCAAAAAGTTTTCATTTATTTTAATAACTGTATGTAATAAATGTTGCTTAGAATTTGTCCCTCTATCGAATTATGGGGTTATTTTCAATAAAATAATTTTCACCCCCGAGAAGGGGTGGCATCCACCCCCAGCGTAAAAGCGCAAGTTGGCACCATGTCGCCTTTGTTCCTTGAGATATTCTCTAACCATTCACAAATTTTCACGCAAATCGACGGAGGTTCAACGAAATCGGAGGTAATAGCTCATATCCACCTTCAGTGACTGCACTATATACCAAGAAAGCTTTGATGTCACTAAGGTATTTAATTATTGATTAATAATTACTTACCTAAAACTTTATTTGAAAATTAGAGTTTTTGTTAGGAAAACCCGCATTTTCCGAGGAAAATTTTCGTCGGAGCAAATCGTGAAAAACATATCTCTATACAGAATTTAATTGCGGTGAATTTTTATTTGGGTGTTTTTGTTGTAAAGTTAAAATCTTCGGAGTTATAGAGCAATAATTGAAAAAAATACGATTTGTCGGCGCTATTTTGTTTATAGAAAAAGTAGCACACTATCTGCGGACTTTGCATACCTATATTATTAATATATTGGATCTTGTAATTCGATTCCAGCAATAAAATTCCAGCACTTCGTATAATTGTTGCATAGGTCCTTTTCTATGTATCTTTCCCTCAGCTGTTTGTCTACTAATTCGCTCCAACTCTTCTCGGTCTACCTCGTTTTCTCTTTCCTTCTGGTTGCCATTTTTGTGTTTCCTTTGGTATTCTCATCCATTCTTTGTATATGTCCGAGCCAGATAAATTGTTTTGTTGATAAGTCATCCGTGATTGTTCGTTTGATTCCCATTATTTCTCTAATGTGTTCATTGGTAATCCTTTCTCTTCTAGATCTTCCTGCTGCTCTTCTCCAAAAATCCATATCCGTTGCCCTCAGTGTTGCCAGTGTTCTTTCTTTCAGTGCCCATACCTCGCTGCTGTATATGTATCGTTTTTGGATCCCTGTTCAAAAGACAATTTAAAAAAAATACTTTTATAACATTACGCTATAATTACTATTTCTGCTAATTTTATTTTCTTATTTTTTTTTTATTATTTTTTCTCAAAATCGAAACGACGTTAGTCATTCGAAATGCACATTCAAATATAAATGTTAAGAGAGACATGGCTTTACCCTGTCCACCATCTGTTTTTCTCACCCACATAAATTAGTTACCATATCAGACATTTATGTCAACAACTCACTATGCATTCGAGAGTGTTTTTTGTTGCAACTGCGAAAGTATACACCAGACCTAATAAATGATTTATTGCTCAGTCATCTGGTCAGAGGGAAGAAAGACAACAGTAATCGTTGTGGTTTTTCTATTCAGTAACAGCTCAGCAGGCGAACTCGTCGGACCACACCCAACGCTCTCACTAACAATCGACCCTTCTTCCGAGTGTTTTAAGCGAAACACATTTTCGTTACCACAATAAATAAAATATTTACCGTTCGTTGTGTAACATTTACTTTTAGGATTAAATTAATTCCGCCATCCACCAACCGGAATACTTTTTTTAGGTTTTTGACTTATTTTAAATAAAAAGGATCTCTTGTCATTTTTCTCAAAAGATTATAGTTTTTAGTTATCAGCTATTTAAAATCTTTTGAGGTTTGAAAACTCGTATGTAAATTATTATTTTTGAGGTTGCTACGAACCAAAAATGAAAATTAAACATTCAATTTCAAGATTCTGACGAGTAATTGGGGTTTATTTCAATTTAGACCGTTGTTTTTAATTGTTAATTACATATGCGTGTTCATTCCGCCTTCAAGACGTCGGGCCGCCGCTCGTCGCACTATATGATGCATTTTCTTCGTAAGGTTCCTTCTTCTATCGAAAGTTGGATATCAACACGGCAATTTTTATTTTAGCGTCTTTGTTGCACTATATGATTGACGTAATTAACCAGTACATTCGCAATAATTAATTAAATAAATAAATCGATTATATAAAACAACTATGTATAAGTGCGACAGAGATGCACCATATAATGCGACGTTCGGCGGCTTAAAAGTAAAATTTAAACTCAAATTTAGACACTTGGCAACTTCAAAAATAATAAAATGAATAACCATTTTCAGTATAAATAACCATTCTCGTTGGAACTTTACCGCGCTGAGCAGGTGGGACGTAAATTGTAAATTGGTGGGATGTAGGATAGCATTATGTTGTTTTCTATGCCATTAGAGTGAAAACTTAGTCTTTTTTCAAAAATAATAGTTTATAGGCAGATCGTTCCAGATAAACCTTGGTGAGACCCTCACTACTCTACATACATCCCATCCACTTTGGCGTACTACAGGGAAGTGTCTTTGGCCCACACTGTACTTCCTGTTTACATCAGACATTCTTCAGACCAGCAGACCAACTTCAGATTCTACAACTGAATATGCTGATGCCACAATCCTAATGATCTGCCACGAAAATCCCACCCCAACCTCTCAGATACTACAAACTCACCTAAATAGACTTGAAACATGATTCAAACTGCTGAGAGTTAAAGATAGCAGCCTAACATGGATATGTTTAATCCAATATTGGGATTAAACGACTGCAGCTGAATCAAAAAGAATCAAAAATCACCTAAGTCTAGACAACAAACTGCTTATCTACAAATAGGTAGGTACTGCAACCCATCTGGACGCTTGGCATCCAAATCTGGGGAACTGCCAGCGAAACAAACCTACACAAGATTCACTACTTTCAATCAAAAGTTCTAAGGCAATTCTGCAAATCTCCTTGTACATTTTCAACAATAGTATGCATAGGGTTCTCTAAGTCCAAACGGTTAAAGAAGAAATTATTTCCCTATGCTCCAAGTACAACGATAGTCTTCAGGATCACCCAAACATATTGGTCACCAATCCCCTGACATCCCTACAAAACAGATGACTAAAAAGAGTAGACACTATTGTATTATTACTATTATTGTATCTACTATTGTACTCTTGTACTATTGTACTCTTTTATGTATTCACCGCTGGGTGAATGGTGACTGTGTCAATATCTCAAAATGGATGTTAAAAAATGAGTTTTCAAGCCTCGAAAATGCGCATTTTCGCATTTTTCAGATTTAAATCGCTTAAACTCGATAACTATCATCTTTTGAGAAACGTGACAACATACCTTTTTTATCTAGTGACCCAAAAAAACATAAAAAAATATTTTTCGGAGCAAAACAGATATTTTTTTTTAATTTGCTTAAGAAAATTGTTCAATTATAACTATTTCTGACTAAAAATTTCTCCCGGCACCTTCTCACTTATTTAAAGGGAACATTTTTGAACAGGAATCTGCAAAGAAATCGAATCAGAATTTTTTTCGCACTGGAGCGGTCTCATAATACGGACTAATTACTCTATCGCTCCAGAAAAAACGGCAAGATACGTTATCAAAATGGCCTTTATGATGTTTGGCCCTTCGGATGCTTATATTGTTCCCTTAAATACAATTTGTACACAATATTTATTGTTGCCTACATCTCGACCTACTGTTGACGTTATTGCGGCGATATCCCTGGAAATAAATGTCATACGATCAATCCTTTTTATAAACGGCCGTGTTGTGCGTTCTAACCCGTATATGGGGAAGACATTTTGCTTACGTAAAAGGAAAACACGCGTCAGTCACACCCACCCTACTCAGGTATTTTCATATTTAATTTAGGATATGTATTCTGATTATTAAAGTTGATTTTTGCAACAGTAAAACTTGTGCACCACATAAAAATTTTATGGGGGTTTTGTTCCCTTAAACCCCACCCCCAAATTTTGTGTACGTTTTAATGAAATTATTATTGTGGTATCATTAGTTGTTAAACACAATGCTTTTAAAACTTTTTTGTCTCTTACCGCCTATGTACTGTTGCCAAAGCTTCGCAGAACTTTCGAAAAACGGTGCGGTCACTATCTCTCGAATTAATAATGATGACGCGCTGATGTAGGCTCTTAATTTTAATTTATTACAAACTAAGTTCTCAATCTACTAATACATAAACCGACAATAAATATCGTTCTACATACCACCAGATTGAAAACAATGGGAAACCTCTATGGTAACAACCTCCGAGACTTTCAGCCATGCGCGTGCCAAGACGATCAGAACATGAGCGTATTTTAAAATTTGTAAGTTGAGAACTTAGTTTGTTTCTTAGCAGATGTCGCTACGAAGTTCAATCAGAGAGAAGAGGATACGTGTCTACTGATGAAGGGCAAAAAAGCCCCGAAACCGGTATAGACTCTTCCTGCACTCTATGATTGAAATAGAATATAATGCTGCTGAATTTTCTGGTTGCAACGGAATTGAAAAGGTTAAAATAGGTACATTAGAGATAAAGTTAAAATTCTTATACCGGGTGGTGAATTGGAACACGGGCCATAGGAAACTCAATGTAAAATTCTAAACTTTTGAATTAATGCTTCCCTAATTATTTTACATCAAAAGTCATAAGAAACTATTTGTAGAGAATTGAAATCTGTATTGAAAACAACTGTTAATATTGTTCTACGAATAATAATTATTCAAAATTTTGTAAAAATATAATACAATTTCCAGAGAAATACGCCAAAGTTACGCAACACACAGTGCAATAATGTGTATAAAATTGCATTCGGTGACAATGAATTTATTATATTAACAATTTGAACTGTCAATTTCTTTATTTATTTTATCATTTATTGTTTAAAACACAATAAAGTTGATCAGATACCCTCAGTTAAGGAGAAAGTATTAATAATAAAGATATTTTCTTCAGTCAATAGTGTTCTCACTGTCAGTTAAATAGTAACGTGTGGCCTAATATGCCCACACATACCTACTGCTGTAAATACATTATATTTTTCAAAATTTTGGAATGTGTTTAAATCGTAGAACAATTGTAACTTCGGTTTTTAATGCAGATTTCAGTCCTCTACAAATAACTTCTCATGACATTTGATGTAACTTAATTAGGGAAGCAGGAATTCAACAGTTTAAAATTTTACATTGAGTTTCCTATGGCCCGTTTTCCGATTCACCACCCTGTATAAAACGATAATTATGGTACACCTGGCAACGCATGGCGATATTTTAAGTAGTGTTGAATTCGATCGGACACAATCGGGTTTCAATCGGCAGACTGGGAGGAAATTCATTTTATTTCTTTGTATTAAGTGGGAGCATAATTCTATTATCAGTAGTAATAACCCAAGGACATTGATAATTGTTCGAAAAAATTTTATAACAGATTTCGAAAGCTTGTTGCTTGGAAATAGACCGACGCCGTAGGCGGAGGTCTGTTGCCTGTAAGCAACAAGCTTGAGAAAGTTGTTAAAAATTTTTTGAGCATTTATCAATGTTCGAGGGTTATTCGGATAGAAAATTTTTTACTGTAAACAGTATTCTTTGGTATATTTGATTCGATAATTTCATTAATATTCTCATCAGTATTACAACCAAATCGTGACATTTTGAAATATTGAATATTTGAAATGTCAAAATCGAAATGAAACGAAATGTAGGTATCCATAGCTACATGATTGAGTGAAAACAGCCCATGGGATCTGTTTTCAGTATAATGTTGGTTTTATTGGTTGTATTCAATCAGATGACCACAAATTAATTGATTTCATTGGATTTCTAATTGAGCAAAAAATTTTCACTGTCAGTATCTCTGGAAATATACTACTTGAAAAAATTAAGCTACTTTTCAATACCTGTCTTCACAACGCCAATATTCCAATAGACTGGAACAACGCTACTATGATTCTATTACACAAAGCAGGAGACAAAGCCAATTTAGAGAATTACAGACCGATTAGCCTCCTCAGCCATTTATATAAGTTATTTACGTATAATAGTTAAGAGAATGGAAAGAAAGTTAGAGACTTATCAACCAAGAGAACAGACAGGATTCCGCAAAAGTTACGGAACAAATGACCATCTACAAAGTATAAAAACCCTAATAGAGAAAATAGTGGAATACAATAAACCTCTAGCTCTAGTTTTTATCGATTTTCATAAAGCCTTTGACACAGTTGAGCTTAGCAAAATATTACAGGCGCTTAAAGAATGCAGGCTAGATTATAGGTATACAAAATTATTACACAAAATATACTTACAGGCAACAACCACTGTCAAATTACATACTAACAGTAATCGCATAAAAATAGAATGGGGGGTTAGACAAGGAGACCCAATGTCACCTAAACTTTTTAATACGGTCTTAGAACATGCTTTTAAGAGTTTGGATTGGATGACAAAGGGAATAAAAATAGATGGAGAATACCTAAACAACTTACGCTTCGCCGATGATATAGTCATAGTAGCTGAGGATCTAGGTATGGCAAGAGAGATGGTACACTTCGCGTCATATAAAACTGGTACACTTTTTTTCCCAATGTAAACCTGTGTTCAGACTGACAATTATTGTTCGTGAATCACGTCGTTGTTGCCATCACAGATAACGGAATTGCACTAAATCTAAATACAAAAAAATAACGTTTAAAATGTATATTTCGAATTGTAATACATATATTTAAATTCCACACTTGTTCACTGTAAAAGTTATTCATTTTGTATTAATTTCAAATTAAATTTTTAATTTTTCCAGTGTGTTTTATTTATTCTACACAACTTAATGCAGTTTTGTCCTACAATTTACGAGAAACCAATAACACCTCTCGATTTGACATTAAACATAATAATTTAAAGTCATGTCAAGATTTATTATCTATCAATATTTTTGAATTGAAATATTTTCATAAATTATAATAAAACACGAATCAATGTACGGATACTTAATTGAGATGACGGAAAATTACAATTGTTTTAGTTTTTAGTATATTAAAAAATGCGGTCTATCGCACAGCCCCGTTTTTAACTAGTTTGATATAATATTTTCGTTGAACTGGCAACGTTGCCCTAGAAATTAGAATGACACTTGTGACAAGATCAACTTACACAAGTTGAAAAACACGATTTTCGGTTATAAGAGTTGTACCAGTTTTTTTTGACGCGAAGTGTACAAGAACTTGTAGTGGCTACAGAAAATGTAGGTTTAAATATAAACATCTCGAAAACAAAAATAATGACAAATTTGGTACCCAACCAGAACATCAGTATTGTTGGGAAGGAAATAGAACTCGTAGATATGTAGATATAAATACCTGGGACATGAAATTACGATTGGCAGGGATAACCAGACTCATGAACTGAAGAGAAGAATAGGTCTTGGGTGGGCAGCATTTGGAAAACAGAGAAACTTTTAAAAGTGAGTTGCTCACATGCCTAAAGAGAAAGGTATTTGATCAGTGCGTCCTCCCAGTCTTGACGTACGGATCAGAAACACTCACCTTAACAAAAGCCTCGGCTACCAAACTAAGAGTCACGCAGAGAAGAATGGAGTGGTCAGTGTTAGGAATAACTCTGCGAGGCAAAATCAGAAACGAAGAAATCAGGAGAAGAACAAAGGTGACTGACGTCATCGAGAGGATAGCCAGGTTGAAGTGGAGATGGGTAGGACACATAGCCAGAATGACAGATGGGCGATGGACGAAGAGGTTATTGGAATGGAGGCCAAGAGAAGACAAGAGAAGCGTCGGTCGACCGCCTACAAGATGGACTGACGACTTAAGAAAGGTAAATAAAAACTGGATGAGAGCGGCGCAGGATAGATGGGGTTGGAAACGAGGGGAGGAGGCCTATGTTCAATAGTGGACTTTTGAGGCTGGATGATGATCTCTGGTTAATTTTGTATACTAACGATAAATTTTTTCCGTATCTGTATATTTTTCGAGTGTATTTACGCAACATTTTCAAAGTAGAAGTTCTTTAAAACTTCTTTAACAGAAGTTTCATTAAAAATACTGGAAAATTCTTGATGTCGTTTTAGAATCAAAGGAACTTTGTTTTTTGTACGTGCCTACGCTATAAACTCGTCCGCATAAAGACTCTCCTCCAAGGTATTATTTTATTTCCTCCAAACGAAGTTCTTTAGCTGCTGCCGCGAACTGTTGCTATGAACGAATATTAAAAAGAAAAATAACAGAATAATCAAATTATGTCAGGATTCGCCAACCGGCACAAGTCAAAAGTTAATAAAGGATTTTATCGAGTCGCTTAAGCCCACGGTTATACAGAACGGCTCGTTAAAATATAAGAACACAAAACAACAATATATCGTTGAGTAATGCTAGAAATGTTTACTTTATTTATCCTCTCTCTAATATCCTTAAAACGTGCGAAACAATAATCGGAGACGATCAGTTTCATTGGATTCAGAACCATGCTCAGTTTATTAGTTCTGGCCCAAAAATGCTACGACCAGCAGAAAGATATATTTTTATTCTTTATAGACTTGGTTCCACGTCCACAGAAGTAGGAATTACATAGAAGGAGAGTTAGACAAGGATGTGTTTTGTAACCCCTGCTATTTAATCTTTATTCCGAGTTTCTATTTAAGGAGGCACTGAAAGATTCCAAGCATAGAGTTAGGGTGAATGACGTAAACATCAACGGTATCAGATACGCCGACGATATGGTGTTGATTGTGGATTTCGTCTTGGGTTTACAACGTGTCTTCGACGTGAAAATAAACATTAAGGAAACCAAAGTGATGTCAATCCGAAAAAAAAGAGAATGTACATCCACCTTGCACAATAACCAACTACCAATACAGGGTAGTTCATCTTATTCGCCTCGGTCTCTGTACGGAAAACCACTTGATATTAAAAAAAAAATTGTTTACAGAAGTATACAGGGCCTTTAATAATACAATCTAAAAATAATGTGAATTATACAGGGTGCTCCAAAAAAGAGTGGTACATATATCAAAGTTATATTTTTTCTTATGGAATGCCCTATATCTGATGACATTATTGAATTGACCTTAAAAAAAAGCTATACTTTCTTAAGGGTTCCCTATACCTAAATACAGGGTGTTTTGATTTATTTCGATTTTTATAAAAATGTTAAGTTTTAGAAAAAAATAAATATCTACGAATCTAAGAATCAGTAACAAATTCTTTCTTGGATCTTAATAATATACTATTTAGCATACTTAAGCAGATGCTTATTGCAACAAAATCTCTTACAGTGTGGTCAAAATATGAGATTGTTCTATTAACAAATTCAAGCTGTAATAACTTACTTATTTTAAATGGAAGTCCCTGTATCTTACTAGTCTATCGCGTAGGAAATTTACTTAGCTTTCAATTTGTACTAGGGTTTCCTATACCTATCTTTTTACAGGGTGGTCAAAAAATTAGATTGTTCTATTAACAAATTCAAGCTGTAATAACTTACTTATTTTAAATGGAACACCATGTATATTACTAGTCTATCGCGTAGAAAATTTACTTAGCTTTAAATTCTTATTAGGGTTTCCTATACCTATCTCCCTTCATTTTTTAAATATTTAAAGATTTCCTAATTTGTAAGCTTTAAAAATTAGAATTAAGTACCTATGTCGTGGTTATGTACAAAACATCAAATAAATATATTCACATCAATTTACTTAATAACCGTTGGGTTAAGATATGGAAAATACTTATACGGAATGAAATATAATTTAAATATCTTCCAGAATACGGCATCTAATATAGGGTATGCAGTTTAATATAAACATATTATTCAATGTTACATGTAGGCCAAAATCAACTAAAATAATACAACACTCTGTGTGATTACATGATAATAATGAAAATTTTATTAATGACAGTATCTTGGCTAAGTATATTGCCGGTGTTGGTGATTTGTTGTACATAACCACTTAAGCTGTACTTAATTCTAATTTTTAAAGCTTACAAATTAGGAAATCTTTAAATATTTAAAAAATGAAGGGAGATAGGTATAGGAAACCCCAATAAAAATTTAAAGCTAAGTAAATTTTCTAGATAGCTAGACGCAATAGACTAGTAAGATATAGGGTGTTCCAATTAAAATAAGTAAATTATTACAGCTTGAATTTGTTATTAGAACAATCTAATATTTTGACCACCCTGTAAAAGAATAGGTATAGGAAACTCTAATACAATTTGAAAGCTAAGTAAATTTTCTACGCGATAGACTAGTAAGATACAGGGTGTTCCATTTAAAATAAGTAAGTTATTACAGCTTGAATTTGTTAATAGAACAATCTCATATTTAGACCACTCTGTACGAAATTTTGTTGCGATAAGTATCTGTTGAAGTATGCTAAATAATCTATTATTAAGATACAAGAAAAAATTTGTTACTGATTCTTAGATTCGTAGATACTTATTTTTTTCTAAAACCTTACATTTTTATAAAAATCGAAATAAATCAGAACACCCCTTATGAAAGTATAGCTTATTTTTTAAGGTCAATTTAATATCATCAGATATAGGGCATTTCATAAGAAAAAATATAACTTTGATATACCACTCTTTTTTGGAGCACCATGTTTAATTCACATTATTTTTAGATTATAGTATTAATGGCCCTGTAAATTTCTGTGAAGAATTTTTTTTAAATATCAAGTGGTTTTCCGTAGACACCGAGGCGAATAAGATGAACCACCCTGTATACTCAACTAATACTGAAATGAAAGATCGAGGGAAAGTGTGGATTAGGAAGGAAAAGACTATCGTGGCTAAGAAACATCCGACACTGGACATGGCCAAATTTGAAAAGGTATTAAGAACAGCTGAAGAGAGACAAGAATTTGCAATTGTTGTAGCAGCCAACCTCCATTAAGAAGACAGCATTTTAAGAAGAAGAAGAAGATCCTGCAAGAAGATAGATACTTGAATTGCCATTTCAAGAAAAGCCCTTTTGTGATAGATCCTTTCATATGCTAAAATCTTTACAAACTCAAAGTCCATATGGACTTTGTCACAACAAAGTCTTCAGTCACAACAAGTGTAGCTGAAGGGCTCATCTGGATATAATATACAGTCACTTTTATGAGAGCTAATACGATTTTTAACTCGTCTAGTGGTTTGACCAATGTATTGTTTGTCGCAATCAATAAATGGTATACTGTAAAATACATCAGACAACAGCTCCTTTGGTGATCTATCTTTTATCCTTTAAAATAGGTTAAATTAACACTGGTTTACTGGCTATTTTGATGTTTAACTGTTTTTTACAATTTGTTTGAGCTTTGGCGTAATGTCTCTAATCAATGGTAAGGAGATGAATGAAATTACTTAAAGAATGTCAACGTTATCATTGTTAGTTATATTATTATGACTTGAATTATTTATAATAGCTGGTGTGAGAGATGGAATGTTAAATAATAAGAATTGTTTAAAAACCGATTAGGTATATAGTTTTTTAGGTTAGTTTGGTGGAATGACTCATCAGCAATTCGTTTAATCTTAGTTCGCATTTGTTTTACCAAGTTAACTTATATTGCATGTTTATGGTAAGATCAATAATTCAGGTATGTACCTGAACTTACTGGTTTCATCCACCAATCATCTAAGATAGTAGTATTTGTTGTGCGATATCGTTTGGTGTCTAAAAAAAGAATGGAACAATGGTTACCCGAAACAGGTCAATTTTTATTTTTAAATTATGATTTTTTTCCATATATATCATACTAGTGACGTCACCCATCTGGGCGTGATGACGTAATCGATGATTTTTTAAATGGGAATAGGGATCGTGTGATAGCTCATTTGAAAGGTAATTTAATTCTGTATTCAGTAATATAAACATTTACATAATTATTTATACAAGGTGTCCAAAAGAATTTTTTTTAATTAAATTTATTAACATAAAAAGAAGAATGCATGTAATTTATTTAGTCAAAAATACATTTTACTGCTCTCAGAAAACAGAAAAAATGTTTATTCGAAAAATAATCATTGCTTTTCGCTTTAATTAAATGTTCAAACTGTCAAGAGGAAGGTGGGTGGCGGCTTTAATACTGAATTTAGGCAAAAGACAATATTTATTTGTCAAATAAACATTATTTCCTGTTTTCTGATAGCAGTAAAATGTATTTTGAGTTACATAAATTACACACATTCTTCTTTTTATGTCAATAAATTTAATTCAATTTAAATCAAATATTTTTAATGGGAAACAAGCCACAATTTTATAAATATTTATATTATTGAGTAGAGAATTGAATTACCTTTCAAATGAGCTATCATAACGACCCCTATTGTCATTTAAAAAAATCTTCGATTACGTTATCACACCCAGATGGATGACATCACTAGTATGGTACATATGTCAAAAAGTCACAATTTAAAAATAAAAATTGACCTGTTTCGGGACTTTTTTCCAAAATGGTCCGTTCTCGAGAAAATGAATTTATTCCAACCTTTACGTGCTCACTGTATATTTTTGGCTCCCAAAAGTTTTTTTTAATGGTGTGTTATCGAATGTCAAATACATATTCTTCTTAACAAGTTGGTGACGTTATGCAATGAAGATCCTACATAGGTATAATTTCCATGAAAATAACATATGATAAAATTTTATTTATCTCGATGGCTGAAGGATCACTCTGTGTAGACCGGCTGCGGCGGCAAGTTAACCAGTGAGCCTGTCGATTGCTGATTGGCCCGTTTGATTTCGAAACGTACAGATCAGAAGCGGGATTACTCGATCGCTAATTATTGCTTTCGGTTTACTCGTTATCTAATTTGTTGTTCTGGTCTTTCAGCGCCATTTGCGCTCACGCAATTACCTTTTCTAGTCGCTCCGTTCTCCATTGTTTCTACAACATTGACCACGTCTGACGCATTTCCGAGCTTACGTCATTGCGGGGGAGCTTCCCCAAAAAGAAATCTAGACGAACGATTTGAGGACCGAACTATTAGAATGTGCCATGCGGTAGAACAATTTTATTTACTAGCCCTCTTTATTTTTACAATTAAGGAAGACTTTATTTTCTTTAAATAATTAAAATACCCAGAGAATGGTTGAGGTCAGAATTTATAGTAGGTATAGTAGAAACTAAAATCGGTCAGAATGCGCACCAAAGTGGCGGATTTATGGTGCTATTCCGTTGTAGTCCAGAGAAATAAGGTTTTTGTCGGGACACTTAAGCAGCCAGGTTGCAAATGGATTTTTGGGTACTATATACCTAATACATTATAAATACAAAAATGCCCGTCACAGTTCGGACCAGAAACTTAGTTATTAATAAATAAGGGTCAAAAATGGCAGTTTTTCGTTTAAATCGCTACAGGTAGAAATAGGGTAATTAAATATCTTACTTATAATATTCTTCTTTTTGTAGCTGATCCAAGATTTGAAATGGCACTTTTTGAATTTTGGTACGATCCTTTTTTGTTTCGGAAAGTGCAAAATAAGACTACAATTTCAAAAATAAAAAATGTGCTATAACTTTTGCGAAAATGGCCTTAAGACTTTCATATTGCACGAAAAGTTGAGTCAAACAATCCATATAATGCACAAAATTTTTTAAGACGATTCGTCAATTAGTTTAAATTTTATTTAATTTGTTTATGGCAAAGACCTTTTTTTTCGCAATGTTATTGTTCAGAAAGTAATAATGACCTAGCAATTCTGTGGAAACCACATGCAAGAATAATGTTATGTTTTTAAAGTATTGAAAAAAAAATCATTATAAAGTCGTTTTTATCACTCCGAGAAAAGTTTAGTAAAAAAAGTCATTTTTGGCTTCTAAACAATTTCAATAACTTTGTTAATATTGACTATAGAGTAAATCTACTTTAGGATTTCAAAAGCTGGTAATTTTATACGAATTTTCAGAAAAAAAACTTTTTGCCTAGGTTAATTAGGTTCAAAGTTAGCACTTTTATTATTTAATTCGCAGTTACTTCTATATACATCAAATTCTCCTGTAACAGTGTTAGTTACCATACTACTCCGAAACGGCTTGGTCGATTTTTATAAAATTTTACACGTTTATCCTGTAGGACGTTGAAGAGGTTTTAATCAATTTTTTATACCCATAAGTTATAAGGGGGGTTGCCCCCCTGACATTTTTTTTATTTTTTTGGACAAAATTATCTACCTTAATTTTATATGATGTAGAAATAAAAAATACATGCAACCCTTAATTTTCACTCTTCTATCACCAACCCCTATTTGTTAATAGCCATCTATATATTTACATCTATAAAATTCTCCTGTCACAGTGTTAGTTTCCATACTCTTCCGAGACCGCTTGACCGATTTTTATGAAATTATATATGTATATTCGGTAGGTCTTAGAATCGGTCGTAATCTATTTTTCATATCCCTGAGTGATAAGGGGAGTTCCCCCTAACATTTTGTAATGTTAGGTAATGTTGTGTGTACATAACGTACTCTATAAGACTACGAGTACATACAAATTAAAAAAATTATGATCAAAATCCATCAACAAGTTCCAGCGATATTAATCGCAGCATATGTTTGCAGAATCAGTTTCATTTTTTGAGTGCACGTATTTTAGTAATTCCCCTCCACCGACCACGAATTAATTCCGTTCGGACGCCATTTTTAAAGCTTTATTAACCACTCTGTTGAGGTTCAAAGTTTACTCAAAATTTTACACATAACCTATATATCTTCAACTTCAAAATGGCCCTAGTTAGGTTGCTTAATTGTTATAAACAAAGTAGCAGTCAATTAAATAAAAAAAGTGGCTAACTTTGACCGTAATTAACCTAGGCGAAAAGTTTTTCTTTGAAAATTCGTATAAAAATACCAGTTTTTCAAATTTCATTGTAGTTTTAGCCTACAGTTAATATTAACAAAGTTATTCAAATTGTTTATAAGCCAAAAATGACTCTATTTTAGTAAAATGTTTTCTGAGTGATAAAAATGATTTTTTAATGATTTTTTTTAAATGCTTTGAAAATATGACTATTCTTCTTTCATGTTGTTTTCACAGAATTGCTGTATCGTTATTATTTTCTGAACAATAACATTGCGAAAAAAAAAGCTCTTTGGGATAAACAAATTGAATAAAATTTAAACTAATTGACGCATCGTCTTAAAAATTTTTTGTGCATTGTATGGACTGTTTGTATGAACTTTTCATGCAATATGAAAGTCCTAAATTGATTTTCGCAAAAGTTATAGCAAATGTTTTATTTTCGAAATTTTAGTTTTATTTTGCAATATCCGAAGCAACAAATAATCGGACCAAAATTCAAAAAACGCTATTTTAAACCTTGGCTCATCTACTAAAAGAAAAATATTATAAATAAGACATTTAATTACCCTATTTTTACCTGTAGCGATTTAAACGAAAAACTCTCATTTTTGACCCTTATTTGTTAATAATTAAATTTCTCGTCCGGGCTGTGACGGGCATTTTTGTCTTTATAATGTATTAGGTATATAGTACGCAAAAAACTCATTTGCAATCTGGCTGCTCAAGTGTCCCGAACATGGTATATTTTTGCCTTATTTCCCTGGTGTATTGGTGGGTGTGTTGTCGGAAACAATTATATAAAATAATAGGTTTGTTCTAGCAAACAGTCAGACTAGTCAGAAACCGTCAGCAAACAGTTGGTCAGTGAGAGAACATAATACAGTCATCAGTGCTATCCCCTCTACTCGCGCTGGCCGACTATTAGCTGATGGTTTCAAACCATTTGAAACTGATGCTAGAACAAACCTATTATTAATTAAAACGCAAACAATTGTCAATAATATACTTATTTATTTTTGGGTAAACAAGCGTGCTTCGTTTATTATCTCGTAAGGGTTTTGTTGTTGTTTTAGCGAGGGTGTGTCTGAACCGAGCGCCTGCTGTGTCGATACTGCGAGACCACCACACTCTATTATGTCACCATGCTTGCGGTTTTACAATATGACTAGAAAGGCAATAAATTAGTATATCTGCGTTTTAAAAAGATGAGAACCTTTCTGTATTTTAAGAAGTTGACATAAAGAGCGTGGCGATCTGGCCTCGAAATCTATTAGTGTTTCCTTGAAAAAAACATTAATTTTATACAATCTGCTTAGGGATACATTTCGTTTTTTTAAACTTAACGGCCCTTGTTAGCATATGGTTTGTATATTAAATGTGAATTTTAAATGACTAATGTTATTTCGTTTTGAGAAAAGTTATTAAAAATTTAGCAAAAATACTAATTAAAGCGTATCGCTATAATTCGTATCAATGTTTAATAAATTTAAGTAGCTGCTTTAAAGATAAGCAGTTGCCGGTATTTTAACGTCCCATTAATCATTATAAATTATAAAATAGGAGACAAACATAGGAGATTATACAAAACCTGCGAAGAACAACTGTTCTTCTGAAACAACCTGTTTTTCCAACAAAATCTTTAATTTTCAACTAAAATTTTAGGTAAGTAATTGTTTGTCAATAATTAAATAACTTGGTAATATAAAAGCTCTTTTCGTATAGATTATAATTTCAGAAGCCGATGGAAATTGAATGAACAGTTTAGCAACAATTGAATTGTTAATTAAAAATTTAGGGTCGCTATAATAACCACAATAATTATGGTACATAAAAATAACTATGATTTTTGCATAAAAAGACACTGTACCTATCTAACGTACTTTACAGAATTGAAACTGAACTATTTAAGCGGCCTCAAGAACAGCGGCAGAATGCTTCTTTCAAAAGAAAAAACGTTTAATTGTGATGCGTGGTTCCTGAGATACAATCGGTCAAAGTTGACCGGCATTTACGGCAAAGATATAAACAATAGAATCATAATTTTCAAACAATCACCTTTTTATTATTGTCCTCTTTCTCCAAACCAATTTTCATATCTTTAAAATACTCATAACATATATTATTATAATAAAAACTATCGATATTACGAGTGAAAATTGCCAAAAATAGTAAAATTCCAATCAAAAATTAGGTTGGAGAAAATGTAATCTCAAAGTTCAAAATCGGTGTACGTTAAAAAAATGCATTTTCTCGGCTTCCCATACAGTAATTTTCTTCATTCTTTTTTTGTTCCCAAGTAACTCGAGTAGAGCCATCTAACTAACGCATTAATAAATGTCAAAGTTCCTTTTGTTTTGTTATAATCGATTAATATATTTATAAAAAAAGAAAACTACATATTTTTTCCAGTTGTAGACTTCTTTAGATAAACTTATTACAAGTGTACCTTTTAACGTTAAAAACACAAATAATCTCATTTGAAAGCTGTATAATTATTTAAACAATCTTTATTTAAACAAATTAAAAATTTTTGTTATAATTAATAAATTAATTTGTTATAACAAAACAAAAGCAACTTTGACATCTATTAATGCGTTATTTAGATGGCTCTACTCGAGTTACTTGGGAACAAAAAAAGAATGAAGAAAATTTCTCCATGGGAAGCCGAGAAAATGCATTTTTTTAACGTATACCGATTTTGAACTTTGAGATTACATTTCTCCAACCTAATTTTTGATTTGAATTTTGCTATTTTTGTCAATTTTCACCCGTAATATCGATAGTTTTTATTATAATAATATATGTTATCAGTATTTTAAAGATATGAAAATTGGTGTGGAGAAAGAGGATAAAAATAAAAAGGTGATTGTTCGAAAATTGTGATCCTATTGTTTATATCTTTGCCGTAAATTTCGGTCAACTTTGACCCATTGTATCTCAGAAACCACGCATCATAATTAAACGTTTTTTCTTTTAAAAGAAGCGGCCTGCCGCTTTTTTTCTAATACCGTTTTCATGATTTAATTTAATTTAATATTTCCCGAGATATTCTATTTGTTTATAAGCCAAAAAATTGTTTATAATTTTAAAATATTCCTGAGGCCGCTTAGATAGTCCAATTTAAATTCTGTAAAGTACATTAGATATATACAGTGTCTTTTTATACAAAAATCATAGTTATTCTTATGTATCATAATAATTGTGGTTATTATAGGGACCGTAAATTTTTAATTAACAATTCAATTGTTGCTAAACTGTTTTCAATTTCCACCGGCTTCTGGAATTATAATCTATACGAGAAGAGCTTTTATATTACTAAGTTATTTAATTATTGGTAAACAATTATTTATCTAAAATATTAGTTAAAAATTAAAGATTTTGTTGGAAAAACCCGCATTTTCCGGGGAAAATTTTCGTCGAAGTAAATCGGGAAAAACATGTCTCTATGCAGAATTTAATTACGGTGAATTTTGAGTTGGGTGTTTTTGGTGTAAAGTTAAAATATTTGGAGTTATAGAGCAAAAGTTGAAAAAACACGATTTTTGGGTGCCATTTTGTTTATAAAAAAAGTAACACACTATCTGCGGATTTTGCATATATATATTATTAATATATACAATCATAAGATTCGATTCCAGCAATAAAATTGCTGGTAAATAACTTTTCCCAAAAATGGCCTATTCTCCGATAATCTGCCCAGACTATACAGGGTGTTTCATTAATAATTGTCCATATAGTAACTGCAGAAACCTTAGCACAAAATACGAAGATTTAACCTAAAACACTTAAATAAAATGTGGTCCTTTACTGAGTTACAGGGTGTTTTATCTAAAAATTTAAAAACTATTTTTGCTCAGCATTTTAAAACTATTTGACGTACCCTTTTCATACTTGGCAGAAAGTGCGACTACTATACACCCTACTAAATTATGATAAACAAACGTTTCTAGCTACTACCAGAGGCGTACGACAGGGGATAGTGAATGGTTGACCCTTCTCAAATTCTACGCCACTGGAGGAATTACTATTTTAGTGCCATTTTTAGATTCTCCAATATTTTGCTCGTAAATAATATACTCTTCATTGGTAACGATAAAGTCATTAGTTTTCGAGATATTTGAAGTTAAGTATGAAACGGCACAGTTATTTTGATTAATTTATGATAATATGATTCATATGATTAAAATTTAAAAATGACTTGTACCCAGTACTTTAAAACTATTTGGCGTATCCTTATCATATTTGGAAAACAGTGTAGGTACTGTACACCCTACTAAATTAAGATAAATAAACGTTTCTAGCTACTACCAGAGGCGTACGACAGGGGATAGTGGCTGGTTGACCCTTCCAAATTCTACGCCACTGACGAAATTGCTATTTTAGTGTAATTTATTGATTTTCCAATACTTTTTATGTAAATAATATACTCTTCATTCGTAACGATAAAATTATTAGTTTTCGAGATATTTGAAATTAAAAATGAAGCGACATAATACATTAATCAAAATAACCGTGTCGTTTCATTTTTAATTTCAAAGATTTCGAAAACTAATGACTTTATCGTTACGAATGAAGAGTATATTATTTTCATAGAAAGTATTGGAGAATCCAAAAATTGAACTAAAATAGCAATTCCGCCAGTGACGTAGAATTTGAGAAGGGTTAACCGTTAATTTTTCTCCGTCGTACGCCTCTGGTAATAGCCAGAAACGTTTGTTTAACATAATTTAATAGTTTGTACAGTACGTATACTTCCTGCCAAGTATGAAAAGAATACGTCAAATAGTTTTAAAATTCTGAGCAAAAATAGTTTTTAAATTTTTAGATAAAACACCCTGTAACTCTGTAAGGAACCACATTTTATTTAAGTGTTTTAGGTTAAATCTTCGTATTTTGTGCTAAGGTTTCTCCAGTTACTATATGGACAATTATTTATGAAACACCCTGTATATGTTTTACATTTAGATGTATTTCTTTAATAATTCTTATACACCAGAAATAAGTTTTTATTACACCGTGCACGAAATGAACTGTTGGCAATAAAAGTTTTTCAAAAGTTTTTAAATAAAAGTTATCATTCGGCTTAATCTCCACTAATTACACGAAACTACCTCCATTTTTCTTATTAAAAGAAGAAAGAATGCGCTCGAGAATATACAATATACATATCACGATCCGAGTGGCGCAACTTTTAGCCATTTCCAGTTTTTCATTTTGAGTGGCCCGAGGATAAGACGAGATAGCATCATTGTGATGCTAGATTAAATTGTTTTTGTCTGGGAATGAAAAAATATCGCAGCATATTGAGGCAATTATTATAACTTTGATGATGTTGTGTTTACGTGGAAACCACTTCGGGGGATTTTCGTTCTTTCTCTCCCAAGAATTCTTTTTCTTGGGGAAGTTATAACGCTGGCTGCATTCTCAAATGGAAGTCGCTGGGGATAGGAAGGAGGAGCAAAGACAATAGAAACATACATTTTTATTCCGTGTTACGACGACTCCAGGGTTTTTTAAAGTAAATGTATACCTACTGACCCTCGCCACTGGAGGATATGGGGTGTTAACTGTGTGGAAAAATAAAGTGAGCTTAAAATTATAACGGGTAGTTATTTCGGACAACAGACTCAGTATGACGATGGTTTAATCTAAATAAAAATATATTATTTTATCCCAGTACAATAAAATAAAATAAAAGTAACAAAATAATATTTGTATTCTCCGTTTCGGCTCGAAGAAAGTCCCCCCAGGCAGTTATCTGCAAAGGAATATAAAAGTGTATTTACTGACGTTAAAATACGGTGATAATATTAGTACATCTACACACACATATCGACAAATACCCAAGATGAAGATAGAAGCAATCGGTCAAAATATGATTAAAATCGCCGTGAGCGATTCATCAATTTAGAATCGCTCCACGGCTGGATTCGACTCTATTTGTCTCGGCCCGGTTGGTTTCCTCTAGATCAGCATTCCTACATTTTTTGTGGCGTGTATCGTAGACGGCGAGATCCCATCAACGTTGGGGTCTTTGTCGGTTCTTCGGTACTTCGATAAACTGGTCTTGGATGACTGTCAGAAGATGCTTCCGTCTGTACACCTTGGACGTGATCCCCTCAAATCAATTGGGACAGTATGCTAAGGATTTTCTACAGAATATAGTTACATTCTTCCTGCTGTTGCATCTGCGACGGTTTACCCTTAAGTCATTTTCTTTAAACACAGTGTTTGTCGGTTGTCTCTTAATAAGCTTATCTGGGATGACTGTCAAGAAGATTCTTTCGTTGTAGATCTTGGACATGGTCCCCTCAAATCAATTGGGACAGTCTGCCAAGGCTTTTCTACGGTGAATACAAATTCTTCTGCTGGTTTCATCTGCGACGATTTACACTGAAGGCTTTTTTTGTCTGAGATAGTCGGGCCATTAGCATTTTGCGCTCTTCGCTACAAAGCTGTCGCAATCCCTAAATGGGCTGCTGCTATGCGGTTCATATTCGGTTTAGGTTCTGTTTCGGATCTTATTCCGGTGAGATTCCTATTTGGTTCGGTTCGGTTTTGTGCTGTAATTACTATTTGGAAAGACGATATATCCACGACGTATCTGTCGTAGTACCGGTTACTAAGTATGTGTCTGTGGTTGCTGGTTAAAGCGGCATCTTACTTTTGCTCGGGCGCCAATTTGTGGCGCTTTACTTCTTTTGCTCGGGCGCCAATTTGTAACAGGTATGGCGCCCAACGTGGAGCGTAGAATGGGTGTTGTGCTTACGTGGAAACCACTTCGGGGATCTGTCCTGCTTCGGCTGTCATACCGCCTTGTAAATGTATGGCACTAGTTGCGATCCTACTCCGTATCTTGTTGCATATAAGTGAGCAATAATATCTTGTTAGTGTTTGCTTTTAAATTGATGACGGATTAATCACCCATAATAGAGTTTTGTCTAATATCGAACAATTTTGATTCTTTGTAATTAAGATTAGATGGATATAAATAGTTTTTGTTAAATAATATTTTATTAATTCATATTTGTGTCTTCTAATCTTTGAATATGATTATTAGTTAAACCACCTCATGCTAATATTCTATATGAAGGAAGACTCTGTACCAGCCCATAGTAGATAATCTTTAGGTCACTTATGTTACATATAAACTGACTTAAAACACGATTTTACAGAAGTGTTAGGCGGGTAGGTATAGGTTTTTGTTAAGAATGAACGAACAATACATTCAGCATATACGCGTTTGATATAATGCAATTTGCCATACCGATGCCGAAACGAAGGGCTCAACAAGATAATGTAGATGATTAATAGCTAATACTCGCAACGGGAATTCTATTAGACGGAATTTCAGCAGGCCTTTGATCAATGACAAATTCAATAAGGCCATCTACCTATCCCGCCATTATTTAGACTCAAGTGTTCGACTCGAATGTGTTGTTGTGCGGTCACGTCTCGACGCTAGCGTCGGTTTGTTTGTTCTAGTTACAGGAATAAATAATTCATTACCCCTACGTTATCCAGTCAACCGACAGCCTCGACAGCAGGTATATCATACCAAATTGGTAATTTGCCGTGGAACGGCAATTGAATCATTTTATTTGTTCAATTTAAGAATGAAGAAAGAAGTGTCTATCTGCTAAAAATTCTTTAAATATTGTCGTTACGAGACAAACGAATCACCATATATGCAGCTATGTTCCGCAAATGTTATAAAATAATAAAATACAGAGAAAAGGAAGAAGCCGAAAAGAGGATTATCTGTTGTTGACTTTAGAAGAAGAAAGATCGAATCCAGGAGAAACGTCTTTGTTACTATTTGTATCAAATAAAATATTTAAAAATTTTTTCGGAAAAAATCCTATTTAATTGGCGCAGTCAGTAGGATGGTCAAACGGACGTTAATGAATATAACTCTCGTTTCGTTTTTACCATTTGAACTATAGTCGCGTGAGGAAGTGAATTCCAATTGGACGAATTGAGTAACCTGACAGAAAAACTGTAGTCGGATCTACAAAAGTAAAAGTTAAGCCAAGTAAAAGCGGTTTTTTTGTAATATAAATTGTAATATAAATAGAATAATACTATAAGCTAGAGCTAGAGAAATATACCAAACAATAAAGAATTTGTGGTCGCAAAAATGCTTAGTGGATGCGCATTTTTTACCACTCTTAACAATCCCACAATGTTTCCCGTATCTCGTATATTTCAAGTAATTTCCAGATCGCAATTATTCTCTTTTCGCAATCTAATTCTTGTTTAAAATGGATAAAGTTGATGAAAACATTCCAGTTATTTTCTTTCATTTGTGCTAAAATTATACGGAGCGTAAATGTGGCATGTTCGTTTTTATGTAAATAGGTTTTTATTCTCTTACGAGCTTTTATTTTTAGGGATTCTTTTAAAGATACAGACATTTCGAATACAATAAAGCAGGGAAAACGTACAGCGTATAGTTATACGACTCTTCTCCTTGTAGAAAACACCTTTAAATGGTTATTTAACGTAAAAATGTATACTAAAAACGGAATTTGGTCAGAATGCGCAAAAAAGTGGAGGTATCAATGTTTGGTAATAATAATAATAATAATAATAATAAAATTTATTACACTTAAATACATAAAGTTTACAACAAAAGAAATGTAAAAAGCCAGTCGAAGATACAAGTTTCAAATTATGACATACATAAAAGTAAAAAACAATAATTAGCAAGTGCACTACTTACATAAGTTTATATAGGTACATTTAGATATGTTAGTTCCATGTACTATTCATAAAATCGTTTGTTGTATACGGTTCTAATTTGCACAAAAAGCTTACAATTTCCCTTTTTATCATGGAGATATCATCAGATATCTTCAAGTGTAGAGGCAGGTGGTTGTAGAATTGTATACCTGCATATAAAGCTCCTTTTTCCAGTAATGAGAGCCTATGGTAAGGAATATTGTAGTTGAACTTGTTTCTGGTATCAAAGTTGTGAGATATGTTAAATGGCTGAAAGTACTGCTTGTTGGTATATACAAGTTTGAGACACTCGTATATATATAGAGCTGGTATAGTTAGTAACTTTAGCGATTTGAAATGGCTCCTACATGATTCAGAGTATTTTAACTGCTTCATGACGCGTACTGCTTTTTTTTGTATTATAAAAACTTCGTTAAAAGAACTACTACCTCCCCATACTATGATATTATATCGAGCTCTCGAATAAAAATTAGAAAAATAAAATGACTTTACTACGTTGATGTTAACATTTTTTACAAGAATTCTCAAACCATAGCAAGCTCGGCTTAGTTCTTTGCATAGATTCTCGATATGATATGTGAAATCTAAGTTTTGGTCAATCCAAACCCCTAAGCATTTGACATACTCAGAAAAGGGTATCAAATGCTGATTTAGGTTAATATTGTCAGGTGTGTCTGGACCTCGGTTTGTTTTAAATAATACAGCTTTAGTCTTATCAGGATTTAAAACTAGTCTTGAATTCAAAAACCAGTTTTCTACTTCTGACATCAAATAGTTACCTGCCAGAACTAGTTCAGGTAAATTTCGGGCAGAAACCAACAGTGTACTGTCATCTGCATAGTTAATAATTAATTCCTTAGTTTTAGCAACTGATGCCAAATCATTTAAGTAGATAATAAATATTAGCGGTCCCAAAACACTTCCCTGTGGAACACCCCTAGACACTGCCAGAGGCTCTGACCGCACATATTGCATTGTTTTGTCCTTAATTTTTAGTGCATGTGCACGTCCAGTAATGTAGCTCTTTAACCAATTTAACTCCACACCTCTAACCCCGTAGTGTTCAAGCTTCACAAATAAAACATCAAAATCAACGCAGTCAAAGGCCCTGCTTAAATCCAGAAAAATCCCACATGAGACATTCCCAGCATCCAAACAATTATATATCTCATTAGTTAATTCAAATAGAGCAGTCTCGGTGCACCTACCTTTAAAGAAACCGTGCTGGCTATGGCTGAATAATTCTTCTTTAAGGAAAAACTGAAACAGTTGATCATGGACAACCAATTCAAAAAATTTTGAAAATGAGCTAAGCAGACTAATTGGTCTATAATTATCAAAAGAATCGATATCACCCTTTTTTAGGCAGGGTTTAATAATCGCAAA
Source organism: Diabrotica virgifera virgifera (assembly GCF_917563875.1). Classification (NCBI taxonomy): domain Eukaryota; kingdom Metazoa; phylum Arthropoda; class Insecta; order Coleoptera; family Chrysomelidae; genus Diabrotica; species Diabrotica virgifera. The sequence goes on along the minus strand of NC_065451.1, from coordinate 215,581,292 downwards.
TTTCAGGTTGGTAGGAAAGCTCCCAGTTTGAAGCGAAAAATTTATTATATGTCTAAGAGGTTTACAAATATGAGGAAAACATTTTTTTAACAAGTACATGGATACTTCATCATATCCTGAACTCTTTTTCGATTCAATTTTTTGCATTATTTCTGAAAGTAATTCATAAGTTATTTGCTTAAAAATAAAGGTGTTTTTATTGTGCGGAATGTCGCATTTATACGTATCTTGATGTGGAAGTTCATTAGCTATTAATGTACAAGCTTTTTCATTAAAGTAACGATTAAATAAATTTGCACCTATAAGAGTATTCTCAAAATATGGCTGATTATTCTTTGTTTTTTTATGTTGTGTAAGTTCATTTATGATTTGCCAAGAAGTTTTACTTTTATTTTTTGAATTAGCTAATCTATGCTCATAGTGTTTATTCTTCTCTTTTTGTAATAACTGATTATATATTTGTTGAGAATTTTTAAACAGTTGTTTGAATTCTAACGACTGAGCCGATAAGCGCTGAAAATTAATCATTTCATTTTTGGCAGCTATTAGTTCAGGTGTTTTAAATGTAAACTTAGGCTTTTTATTATTTGTGATTTTAAGAGGAAAATGTTTGTTAAAGTACAACAAGAAGGTGTTGATGAATGCATTGTATTTAGCATCTACTGATTGAGCACAGTAAACATTTTCAAAAAGTTCGTTACAAATGTCACAACAGAAATCTTCAATAGCTTCGTTCGACATAAATCGAATTTTATGTTTTGTTTCACTTTTTAGATTGTGCAGATCTAAAAACAGTACCTGGCAATAATGATCAGAAAAATGAGTTTTTAAATTTTTTGAAGAGAAGTCTTCCATTTTACTTATTATGAAGATATCGAGACAGGAACCGCCACTCTTATTTTCACGTGTGATTTCTTTAAAAACAAGTTTAAGATCAAACGATTCTAATAGGTTAGAAAAATATCGAGAATATTTTGACGTAACTAACATATCTATATTGAAGTCACCTGATATATAAGTCTTTATGTTTTTTTGAAAAACTATAGTAAGTAGTGCATTCAGTTGTGTTAAGAATATATCATTATCACTACCTGATGCATGGTATATACATATGACAATAAAATTTAACTTACAGCTAGTAATCTTCACAGCACAACACTCAAAAATATTACTAATAATTAGATCATCAAACCAATGTATAGCACTAGCCACTATATTTTCATCACAATAAACTGCGACGCCTCCATGTAGATTCGGTGGACGACAAAAACTGGATATCAACTTAAAGTTAGCAATTTTTAATATTTGTATTTGCGAATCCGACAGCCAGTGCTCAGACAGACATAAAATTCGTTTACCTAAAAAATCTTCCAGAAACTCACTTAGTTCATTAACACAGTTATTAATACTCTGGATATTTAAATTGATAATGGATAATGCCGTATTCCTTTTCACTTGTGTCTTTTGGGTCGATTTAGGGAGAGGACCTTCTAAAAATCCTCATTTCGTGGACTATACTGATGGTACTTTTTAAAGTCAAATCTTTTATAGGCTACATTTTTTGGCCATACAGTGGATTTGTAGATCTCGTTTTTTAGTTCGAAATCTACGCCGCACATGAAACATTTATTCTGATTTTCAGTAGTGGGTAGCTCTTTCACAATAATATTAGCGTTTTTGAAAACTTCTTGTTTTTTTAGATAGTCTGAGATTCTTTCAGCGGTTATATCTCGCTTAATTCTATAAAGATAGAGCCATGCTCTTTTTTGGACACCAAAGTCTTCGGATACATTTTCCTCAAAAACTTTTTTCGTGTTAGCTTGACTTTGTTTCTTATTTTTCACTTGCACGTTTTGTTGTTGTTTGTTCGGCACGGAGGTTGAGGTTGATGAGGTTGATTGACTGGATATAGCGTTGGAACTATCAAGGTTGTCATTATCTGTGTGATTTGAACTACTATGTCGTTTGGTAGCTTCAGAAAAGGACATTTGTATTTTTGGCAACTCTGGGTTCACTTTGAGTGTGTGCTCTGTATTTATCACTTCATCACAATCACAAACTGGTTTAATTATTCGATTATTCACTAAATGTATAAATGTTTAAAATATTCGAGTAGCCGCTTTAAAGATAAGCATATTACTGTATTAACATCCCATTAATCATTGTAAATTAGTCATTTTAGAACTAACAGTAAACACTTGCATTATTAGTACAGTTAAAATAATTAGATGATAAATATTAAGCAAGAGAAATTAAACTTATTTTTCTACTTTTAAAATCAAAAAAGCAAGTTCATTAGCAGAACCGAATTCAAAATTGTTTTGCACATCATATTTGAAACATGATTTGGTTGAAACATCTCATTTTTGTTGGTAAAAAAATATATTAATTTGTCTGGACTAACTTACGGTTCTGTTGATATACGAGACGACTTGGTCTTCACACAACGTTTTTTAACTAAATTTGGTTATATTCGGTTTAAATTTTCTAACCGATTTCCGAGTCTACTATAAATTTTTTTATACCTACAATTGTGATTGGTTAACTTGTGGCACTTTAAGGGTTGAATGATTGATTTACGTAGTTTCAAGGCTTAACATTAATAAATAAACAATGCATTAAAAAAATGGCAATTTTGGTTAAAAATGGTCCTATAACAATTTTTTTTAAATCGTGAAAAATGGCGAACAAAACGAATTTTAAAACAGGCTTATAAAATATTTATTTCTTTCAAAGTTTTTAACGAAAAGCCTTATAAATAAATCAAACAATTTTTCGGTCTATTTTGCAATTAAAAAAATCGTATTGTTTAAACTACAAAAATCAACTTTTTAATAAACAAATAAATAAACTCATGATAAAAACTCAATTCTTAATAGATGGGCACAAGATTTCAGTGATCATCTAAATATAAACTACATTGAAATAGGCTACAACATAGAAAATCGACAAAATCTACATCAACTTCACAGTGAAGACTCAATGTCAAGTGCCATCCTAAAACTCAAAGACAATAAAGCCCCAGGAATCGATGAAATCTGTTTGGAAATGTATAAAAAAGGTAGTGATCAACTTTTTGCAGCAATCCATAAACTAATACTACTTATATGGCAGAATGAATTGGTACCAGAAGCGTGGCTAAAGGGAAAAATATGTCCGTTGTATGAAAAGGGTGATCAACTACAGTCTGTCTACCCAACAGAAAGAGTAATAAAAACGCGTGATCAAGGGATCAGGCACGTGCTTCTTGAAAAATAACAGTCGAAGAGTGGGATTAAGGTACTTACTTCGCAGAAGTTGTATCGGTCAGTTATCGGCATTGTATACAAGGGCGTGCATTAAGGTATTTCGAATAAATATTGTGATTTGTATTGTGGACAGAATCACGCAGTATAAATATTGGGGGAGTCAATTTAGATCGAAAACTTGCTTCTTTCGGAAAAAATCAAAGAAGCTTATATTTTTCTAAAACCGTTTTTGTTGATTTACAAATATGTTGTATGTATAATACCTCCTTTTTACATAGGAGGAGTAATTCAAATTTACCGCCGTAATGCTTTTTTGTAATTGATCCAACCACAGGCCAAATTTAAATTACGGAAACCCAACATCATTTTATTATAATTATGATAACAATTTAATTTTTCAAAATATACATTTTTTAAGACGTCGTCGTGTCATTTGATTTAAATATTTGAGATTTTTTTAATGAAGCATCGTTTATTATGATGTTTGAAAAGTAAGTTGAGCATAGTATATACAGTGTTTAGGAATAAATTCATTTCTCTAGAATGGCCGATTTTGGGGAGAAATACCGAAACAGGTCAAGTTTTATACTGGTATTTACATATATCATAATAGTGAAGTCATCCATCTTGGCGTGATGACGTAATCGATGATTTTTTTTAACTGAGAGTAGGGGTCGTGTGATAGCTCATGAAAGGTTATTTAATTCTCTATTTAGTAATATTAATATTAAAATATTTATACTGGCTGTCCATTTTTATTAAAAATTAAATTAATTTGGACAAAAAAATTATTTATTTCAAATATGTTACTGCTGTCAGAAAACAGGAAAAACATGGTTATTTGACAAATAAACATTGCCTTAGTGCAAATAAATGGGGTAAGCTACCATCACTTACACATTTAAGTTTACATGTTTATAATGTCCACATTATCTAAAGTTAGTTTGTAGTATTTTGACTCTCATAATTTTTACTCATTTTTAAAGCCACTTCCATGTTTTATTATTGATAATACTTTTTAAGGAATTTCTATTATTTCTGTATTGTATTAAACATTTTTAGGTTAAGCATAATATCAGATTGAGGTTAAGAAGGTATATTTTAAAATTGTATTCTCTACTTCTACCCCAAATGTTAGAAATTGTTTAAAATTAACACTATATACAATATTTCCCGTGCAGTAGAGCTTGGGTTATTTACATTTTAGCGGTACCTCAATCTTTTATAACGCTCCCAATAGGGCTTTTCATCGATTGTTATTTGTTTCGAGCTTCTGTCATGTGTCACATAATATTAATATATCTACGTCATACGTCTTCAGTTTGTATCATTGGAAATACCAATAACGTACGACGTAGATATATTAATATTATATGACACATGACAAAAGCTCGAAACAAATGACTGTGAATGAAAAGCCCTATTCATCCTTTTGAATTGTACGTTTTTCTTCATTATTATGTACATAATATATTTTTATAAATTAATCGTTTATTTCAATTTTTGTCTGTAGAAAAACTTTTTATTTTATTTTTCTGGTACGCCAATGGTTTAAAAATCACAAAGTGATGGTAATATAATAAGGGTTTGTTCCAACAAGTAGCCGAACCGGCTGAAACTCTCACCGAAAAGTCGACCAGCACGAGTAAAGAGGACAACACTGATGACTGTATTATTGTTCTCTCACTGACCAACTGTTTGCCACGAATTCTGACTGTTTGACTGAAGTTTTACTGCTTGTAGGCAAAGACCTAAATATTTCATGAGTTCACATGGTATTCACGTGATTACTCCGTCTTTTGGGTAGACAAGGTATAGATTGTAAGAACTATAGAGGCATTACTCTGTTAGCATATGCGTACAAAATCTTCGGCAGTGTATTGTTTGAAACTATTTATAAAGGATATTGTTGGTCAATATCAATGCAGATTTACTGCTGGAAAGTCAACTATACATCAAATTCAAGCGCATAAGCAAATTCTAGAAAAGGTACGAGAATATAACATAGATACACAAATTCTCTTTGTCGACTTTAAGAGAGCCTATGACAGTGTTAAAAGAACTGCATTATATAATACAATTATAGACTTTGGGCTCCCACCTAAGTTAGTTAAGTTGAGTCAACTAAAAATGCATAACGTAAGCTCGTGCGTTAGAATTGAAGGAGAAAACTGTACGGTCTTTGACATTAATAATGGTCGAAGACAGGGGGACGCGCTGGCGTGTCTTCTCTTTAACTAACGTTGCCTTGGAAAATTAATAGATCGACGCAAATTCTCGCATTCGCTGACGATTATAGTTATAGTGGGTAGAAGCATGAGATACATGATGCAGTGTTTTACAAGGCTTTCGAACGCGGCAAGTGAATTAGGACTTGTGGTAAACGAGGAAAAAACCAAATATATGTTGGTTTCTAAAAACTCCCGATATAACTCCCGATATAACAGAGTATTCACATCAACAACCATACCTTTGAGCAAGTCAAAGAATTCACATATCTTGGATCGCTAGTAAAGGCAACAAACACGACAAGCCTTAAAAATTGACTTCCATAGTTATCTGGAGTTTAATTGTTATAAATTAACCTCCAAATTTCTGTGCTTCAACAATATTATTACAAAGATGTACCAAAAATGTTTCTATTGAATCATTCGTAAAAAATATTTTCTTTAACAACTTGTCAAAACCCAAAAGACTCCATTTTCAAACAAATAAATGTTTAAAAATAATAAAATCCTTGGATTTCTTAGTTCGGAAACAGATTCTCTCTTATACCTATTCCCCATCCTTCTAAAATTTGCAAGGAATAAAGGGTGATGAATGCAGAGACATGGGGAGTCTATATAGTTGCACTCCACAACACATCAATTCACCGAGGCAAAGATCAACAAATCTGTCTCCTAGTACTCAATACGTGAGTAAGAACGTTGGTAGATAAAGGCATTATTTTTATTTTCGATTCAGAGACCATTACTATCTTTCTATGGACCATTTCGAACTCCTTAGTTCTCATCAGGAAAGCTACCGTAATGATGCTCTGAAAAGAAAATAAAAATCTTTGCCAGTTCTGTCAATTATAAAATATAATTAACATTTAGACGCTATAGCGACATCTATTAACAACTTGTCGAAACCCAAAAGACTCCATTTTCAAACAAATAAATGTTTAAAAATAATAAAATCCTTGGATTTCTTAGTTCGGAAACAGATTCTCTCTTATACCTATTCCCCATCCTTCTAAAATTTGCAAGGAATAAAGGGTGATGAATGCGGAGACATGGGGAGTCTATATAGTTGCACTCCACAACACATCAATTCACCGAGGCAAAGATCAACAAATATGTCTCCTAGTACTCAATACGTGAGTAAGAACGTAGGTAGATAAAGGCATTATTTTTATTTTCGATTCAGAGACCATTACCATCTTTCTATGGACCATTTCGAACTCCTTAGTTCTCATCAGGAAAGCTACCGTAATGATGCTCTGAAAAGAAAATAAAAATCTTTGCCATTTCTGTCAATTATAAAAACTTTTCTTTATATAAACTTTTAACTCTCTTAACGGGTCTTCTCGTAATCTTTTGTATTTGCTCTGTACGAATGAGTCCCGCTTGCGGACTAATCCACTTTTTGAAAATCGAAGAAGTAAGTCTATGGAAGCACTTAAGATTAGTGTAAATGTTTTGCTTTCAGGATCTCGAAGGCGATACTCCTTTGCACGACGCCATATCCAAGAAACGTGACGACATGTTAACCCTTTTACTGGATCACAATGCGGACATAACGTTGACGAACAACAATGGATTCAATGCCCTTCACCATGCGGCTCTTAGAGGAAATCCTAGGTGAGAGAATCTCTCTATTGTGCTTTCTCTTTTTTATAACTCGGCACAGTTTTTTTATTGAATTTTATAGCCCAGTCAACAAGGTAAGATTGCAAAATAGGACCAGTTGTGTAATTTGAGCGAACTTTATTCTTGAGGAATCATATTATTAGAAGTATGTATTGCAAATAGTACCCCCCAAGTACATAATGCATCCCTGAAGCCGAATTGTGTGTTGGTCAAGTAATCTTCACACTTTTATGTAAGGCTCATGACTCACAAGATTTATTATTCGATAATCTTCACATTTTTTCGCATTGGGTTTTTGTTTACTTTGGTATCTATTAGTGAAGATCAAAATAAGTCTTTTTACCGCTTTTTGGCCATAATTTTCAAAAATTTTGCCTAGAAGTCGCCTAGCCCTCCGGCTTTTCCCTGCTGTTCATATCGGCTTCCGTTTCTGCTTCAATAATAGGTGATTCGATATCATCATTTTTAGTTTGTGTGATAGTGTCCTATCGTCTTCAAATAGTGTTGTCACATGGTTCATCTACAATGCTTTCTTGGCCTGCTGCTTCCTTGATCCCATTGTGGAGGTTGAACGAATCGTGCTAACTGTTCTTATAGAATTCTGTTTTTAGCTTCTCTGAGAACTTTTCTTGTAGACGCTGATATGCGGCGTAATATTTCCCATTGGATTCCCTTTTTCTGTCAATCATCTGTAAAATACTGTCAGCCATTCATGTTTTTTTTTCTGTAATTTTCGGTCTTAGTTAGGGGTTTAATATTTCTCTACCAATGTTTTTAAGTTGTTTATTTCTGTTTCAACATAATTACTTCTGAATCAGTTAATGATTACAATCATTAACTAATTCAGATATTATGTTGATCTCCAGGTATTCTTGTAATTCTTCTTCTTCTTATATCTTATTTTGTGTTATTATCTCTTATTTGTTTGACGTTATAGTCCGACATAATATCTGTCATATCAGGGTAGGTTTTTACTGCTGTTATTGAATTTTTTAATCTTTTGTTTACTAAAATATAGTGAATATGATTTCTTATGTGATTTTCTAGCAAGTCGCCGGGTGATCGCAATTTATACAACCTTCTGTTTGGTAATTTGAAGAATATATTGGTGATTACTAGCTCTTTGGGTTTGTTGTAGCCATCATATGTTTATGTTATAAGGGATATCTTTAATGTAGTGGTTTGTCCTTGCCTTATACATGCTTACATAATTAACCTATTTCTCGGTTTATCCGCCTTTAAGGTCAGTTTCCAACCCTAGGACAAAAGAGTGACCTACTACCTACTAACTCATCTGCTTTAAGTCGTTGGTCATTAAGTTCAATTCTTTATCGGCTCAATATTCGAGTTTTTTCAAGTACTGCATTACTTTGTATATTTTTGTGGCCACTATCTCAGTTTTTTCGCACACATTTTCAATGATTAGTCATAGCAATGATTGTCATTTAGAGCATTTAGGACATGGCCAAATTGTTAGTAGTAGTTAGTAGCGATATTCTGTTATATAAGGCTAGAAACGAAGATTTTGGCGATTTTGTCAGCTCAAAATACACAATTGCTCAATAAAAAAATGTTGGAAAGGTAAGTTTTGAGGTAATATAAATGATATTTTGATTAAATCTAATCTTGTTATATTTTTTGGAGATGTGGAACAAATTAAAAGTATATGTGTGGATCTTACATATCAAAGTGTTTTGAACAAAAAAATATTGTAATTTATTTCTCATATAATATTTTGTCACATTAATTTGACATTATCATTTCTTTGGTCTAATAGTATATGTGCAGATATGAATTTTAAGGGGGTAGGCGCAACATCTTGGTCCAATGCTATTTAAATGCATTCGTTTTTTTTAAATCCTGAGAAAACTAATAAATATTTTTGAAAAATTTAAACACAGAATGAAAGATTACATTACTACCGAGGGCCAAAAGCCCATTAGTATATAAAAAAGTGTCTTTTGAATGAAATATTTGAAATTAAAAATCACACCAAACTTTCTCTTTTTTTACCCCTGTAACTTATTAAAATAAACATTATAGAAGTTTTCAGGGACTCTAGGCCCTCAGTAATAATGTAGTTATTCATCCTGCGATTAAATTTTTCAAAAATACTTAATAGTTTTATGAGGATTCGAAAAAAAATGAATGCCTTTAAATAGCAGTGGACCAACATTTTGCGCCTACCCCCTTAATAAATAGCTTCTTTATTTCAGAGGATCGAAAGTGAAGAATATTTTAAAAGATATTATTAAATAATCAATATTGTCTTACAGATTAACCATGATGTGAAACCTGGAGTAACGTAAGTAGATATTTTTTCTAGTATTCTGGTATTCTAGGAATTTCTGGCATTAGGATTTCCTCAGGGTTTCATAGTGAACACTTCTGCAGCCCTCTACTTAATTCGTTAGCTACTTTGCTAATAGAGGAGTGCATATAGATTTTCACTTCGGAAAAAATCAAACAAGATAGAACTTTTTGTAATTTCATTAAGAAATGTCTAATAAACAACATATCAAAAAGTTCTACTCGAGAAGTGGGTGCTTCATTTTTTATTAAACAAATGAACTACGAAATTAGATGTTTTTTTAAATAACTCCGAAAATATAAATTTTAGAAAAAACTGACTTGACCATTGAAAAATTTAGAAAATTTTACAAAAAAAATCTTATATAAAGAATTTTCTAAAATTAAATCTGTATCTTCTATAATTTTTTATTTATAACGCTAAAGTCACCCTTCTCACAAACATTGGCGCACTGTAAACTAGCGTACGGCGAAGTGCATGGTTGAGTTATTTTAATGTAATTCTTTAACTAATGGATCAAATGAAATTTTACAAATTGAACATGAACGAAGAATAATTAAGCTATCTTATGGTTATAATAGAAAGAAATAAAATGTATGGTCATAAGTACGGTGTGGGAAAGTGAGCCTTACATGAATTTTGTTTAAAAATGATTTAAAAATGTGTAACTAATACAATTTTTCTTATAAAACTCTCGATTTTGCACAACTTACCTTTCAAGCATCTTACTAAATGATGTTTCATTCAAAAAAAATCTCAAAAATTTAATTTAAATGATATGACGTCTCAAAAATTATAAATTTTGAAATCTTCGTAGTTTTATAGAATTACCACCAATTTAAGACGGTATTACTCAAGTTTGAACAGATCTATTAAAGTTTTATAAGTGCTTTTTTAAAGCTTAGGATGTAATCTTTAAAGTACACTCAATTATTTTACTTTAGAAAGGAAATAAACTATTTCTTTTTAAGCAAATTTAGCAAGATAACAAAAATGTAATACAAAAACCGAAAATTAAAAGCTAAAAAAATGTTTATATACAAAGTGATCAAAACTTTTTTCTGTAAAACTTACCTAAAATACATTTAATAATAAGCTTCAACAATACTAAATGCTCAGCAAAAAAAATTTTTAGCTCTTATACAGTATGTCCGCGTAACTTGGAACCTATTGATAACTTTTTTATTATCAGTTTTACGAAAAAAACTTATTCTTTATAAAATACTCCTAATCGTATGTAATCTAAGATGCAATCATCAAATATCAAATTTAATTAATGTTATACGAGGTATGTCAAAAAATATGAATTTCACTCAAGAGTAAAGTACCTTTACATTTCACAATATCGAAAATTGTTATTAAGAAAAGTTGTTTGGAATTAAAAAATTTGTTTTAGTGTTCAATTACATCCTTCTAATTAAAATATTGTGAATAATAAAGGCACTTAACTCTTAAGAAAAATTCATATTTTTTACATACCTCGTATAAAATTTAAAAAGTTTGATATCTGATGATTGTTTAGATTTTAGACCAGGGAGATCGTTTTATAAAGAATAACTTTTTTTCGTAAAAGTGATAATAAAATAGTTATCATAATTGTAATAAAATGATGATGAGTATCCGTAATTTGAGAAAAAATTGAATTTTTTTTTTATTAGAATAATGTAATTGTATATTTAGACATAGTTTCTTATTTCAAACAACTTTTCATAATAGCGTTTTTTGATATTTTGGAATATAAAGGTACTTTACTCTTTAACGAAATTCATATTTTTGACATAACCCGTATAAAATTGATAAAATTTTATATCTGATGGTTGAGTTTTAGAGTTTTGACTATCCAGAGCATTTTATTAAGAATAACTTTTTTTCGTAAAATTGATAATAAAAAAGTTTTCCATGTGGTTCCTAGCTACGCAGACACACTGTATAAGACTTATGTATAAGAATTTTTAAATTGCAATGCCATATTCGGATTCAGCATAATCAAAAACAAAATAGAAACATATTTGATCAAAGTAAAATAATGAATTTATCGATATTTTTATGCGAGTAGAACTTTTTTACTTTAACATGTATATAAACTAACAAAAAAAGTTTTAGAAATATATAAGCTTGTTTGAATTTTTCCGAAACAATGCATGTTTTCGATCTAATTGCACTCCCCAATAGTGATTGTTCGAGTGTCGTATTTTCGTATTCTTTGGTCTTATTCTACTCCTTTCAGGAACATTTGTACCGGGAGAGTATTTTGTATTTTGACATTAATTTATAAACAATATTTCAAAAATGATTTATTTATTAGGAACGGTGTTCGGAGCACTTCATAAGCAAGTAATGAATGAAGAAATTCTGTGAAGAAAAGACCGCTTCTTTGCTGGATCGATAATGTTAAAACAGAATTGAGGTGGCTGGGAATCAGAAGATCGCAGGACGGTGATTGACGATCGATCTTCTTGGCAGCAGATATTTAGTAAGTTTTAAGCCCACCAGAGGTCGTGAACTAATAGTTTATTCAAGTCTATATTACAGTGATAATCTTGATAATACTCTCAAAACGTTTTTTTACTATAGACAAGGCGAAAACGGCGGGTTCGTTGAGAAAAATATTCCGATGAGATTTTTTTGCATAATTACATTCGTGAGACATACCAGAATAAGGTTCAAGAAGTCGCCCACGTGAAAAGTGGGCCAAATTTTTTTTAACAATTGTTTTTTAATCAAATTGCAAAAATTAATATTTTTGGCCCGGACAATTTTTTTGTAGGTTTTTTGGACCATTCTGGATAAAAAAGGTCTCTTGTAAGTTTTCTCTAAAGTTAATCGTTTTCGAGTTATAAGCAATTTAAAATTGAAAAAATCGAAAAATGTCGATTTTCAAGGCTTAATAACTCGGTTAAAAGTTATTATTGAAAGTCAAAAAGTGACTAAATCAAAGTTTAATGCCCCCCCCCCCACAAGATCCCGAAGAAATTTTTGTCATTATTTTATAACTAAGCTGTTATTTTTAAGTAATAATATTGAGCGCCATGCACGTGGTAGCCGGCCGTAAATGCTGAGTGCGAGAGAGATGCCACTCCGGCAGTCCAATTGTGCATCTTACTTGTACTCACATTTACGGCCGCCTACCACCTACGAGCATGGCGCTCAATATTATTACTTAAAAATAACAGCTTAGTGATAAAGTAAAGACAAAAATTCTTCGGGATCTTGTAGGGGGGCATTAAACTTTGATTTAGTCACTTTCTGACTTTCATAATAATAACTTTTAACCGAGTTATTAAGCCTTGAACATTGACATTTTTCGTTTTTTCAATTTTAAATTGCTTATAACTCTAAAACTATCAACTTTAGAGAAAAATGATAAGAGACGTTTTTTTATCCAGAATGGTCCAAAAAACCTACAAAAAAATTGTCCGGGCCAAAAATATTGATTTTTGCAATTTGATTAAAAAAAATTGTTAAAAAAAATTTAGCCCACTTTTCACGTGGGCGACTTCTTGAACCTTATTCTGGGATATCCTGGCTGATTGACATAAAGTCCATGCCATTAAAAGGAAACAGTAGCGATCAACAGGTAGCGAAAACGCGTTCCAAGATTGCGGCTGTAATTTTGAATATTTTTTCGAGATATTTGGCACACGTATTCGTAATATAATAAAGAATGGCGGTACAGAGCCCAATTTGAAAAATATATTAATCTGTGGAAATTACTCTGTAATTAAATACAATATTAAAAAAACGAGTCTGTACCGCCATTAAGAAAAACAAAAAAATACACTTTCTTCAAATAAACTTTTTTATCCGATGGCTAGATTTTGTGTCATTTTGGAACTACTAATGAAATAAAAATTTTAGTAGTTCCAAAATGACACAAAATCTAGGCATCCGATAAAAAAGTTTATTTGAAGAAAGTGTATTTTTTTGTTCTTCTTAATTGCGGTACAGGCTCATTTTTTTAAAATTTTATTTAATTACAGAGTAATTTCCACATATTAACATATTTTTCAAATTGGGCTTCTTTATTATATTACGAATACGTGTGCCAATTGCACACGCGTTTTTGCAACACGAATGCGTTTTTGCTACCTGTTGATCGCTACTGTTTGCTCTTAAAAAAAATCTGGTATGTCTCACGAATGTAATTATGCAAAAAAATCTCATCGGTATATTTTCCCAACGAACCCGCCGTTTTCGCCTTGTCTACTATGCTGGTAAGAAAACCAGCATAGTAAGGTAATCTCTGGCGATATGCCTTCATCTTTGTGAGTAATTTTATATTTTTTTACTATCCACTGTCTACTGTATCGCTGGTAGCCTACGAAGAATAGAACTAAAAAAACAGCAGCAAAGAACTTATTCACCTTGGGCCCAATAGAGAGCACACTACCCTGCAGAATCCTAAAGCTGCATTAGCCGTACCAATAGAATTATTATTATTATTATTATTATTCTGTGACTGCGAAAACTGTAGCTGTTTAAAAAAAGTTTAAAAACTCTAAGTTTATACTGCTTATGTTCAAAGAGGCACTGGTCTCAGAATTTCTTAAACTTCAGAGACTTTGATGGACTGGTCATATATTCAGAATGGACGCCGAAAGATCGTCAAAATTGCCCTAGATAGTAAAATGCCGGGCGCAAGGCCAAAAGGAAGGCCACAGAAAAGGTGGGAGGAAGAACTGGCAGAGAACTCTCAAAATTTGCTAGACGTGAGAATCTGTAGAAGATCGGCAAGTTTGGAGGCCTAGTTTGGAGAAAGCCTATGATCGATATGGGCTGGAGTGGCTTTGGAGAGATGTAATCTTTGCGGGTACATAAATAACAATAATTAGTTTCGCTGAAAATGTACGAGGAGGTATTTTATTCGTAGACACACAGATAAAAACAATTTCTTTCGCTGACACTTTTTTTGCAAAAAAATTTAAAAAGGTGTTTTCTTCGGAGGTACCAACGATCTGTTCTGTATATTATATAAAAATGTAGTTATAAACAACTGATACTCTTTCTTTCCTTTTTTTCTACAGATATATCAATTAGCAAGCTGCGTGGGATTTCTCTGTCCATTTGATGATAGATTCAAAGTGATGTATTAGTCCATCCAGGCTAGTTAAACATTGGTTATTTTTATTATTGCAAATAAAAAGAAGTTATTTTTTCTTTATTTTTTTTTTGAAAGTTGTACACTTTAGAATCTCCCTTTCCTTTGTCCTGTTTTTAATATTTAGTAAAATAAATATAAATATAATTTTATTATAATCATATCAATTATAATTATTGTATTTTTACATTCTTTTTAATTAAATCTCATTTATATTCGGGTGATTCCATTTCAAATCACTCAATTTTGGATCAAAAAAAACTTTTGGATCTCCGATTTGTCTGAAAATTGGTATATAGCATCTGCGGGATGTAGAAATAAAAAAATTTAAGGTCGAATTGACTTCTTTTTTTTTCTCAAAATGTTATTTTAAGCGATTTTACAGTGATTTGTTATTTATTTAAACAAATTTGCATTTTTTGTCATAAAGTATCAATGGAAAATATAATATTTTAATAGAAGGGACTCAAAAATGTCATTATATCGCAATATAATAAGTTATTTTGATTTAAAACAAGTTTTTGATTAAATTTTATAGTGTAGAAAACGTTAGAATACCGTGTTTTACATTTTTCAATTTTCCCAAAATAAGTCATAATCGATTTGGCTGAAAATTTGCCCACAGATAGCCAAAACATAGGACTTTAAGTGGTTAGAAGGATTTGAATTATATTACAATACCAAAAAAGTTACATCCAATATCATAGTCAAAAATATAGTCGTCTACTGTAAGTACAATTAACTCGGAAAATATCGACCTCACGACAAAAATTGTTAAAAAGAAATTGTAATAATTGTAAATACGATTTATTTGGAACAATTTCAGTTACTACCATTTTTGTTGAAAAGTTAAAAATGGCGAAGATATTGAGCAAAAACGGTTCTCTTTTAAAATCAGGAAGGCGGCTAACGTAACGAAGGAATTTATTCGCGATTTTAAATTTAGACTACTCTTGCTCCCCTAAAGATTAGAAAAATAAAGTTTTGGCAGCGCTGCATGCAAGGTTAAATGCTATCCTGACTGGACTAATATACTATTGTGTATCAATTTATCAATCAAAGATAGAATAAAAACTTTATTAATTTTAATATAACGCTGGCACATAAATTTGATACACCCTGTATATTGATTTGTAACTATTTATTATAAGTTGTTTTTAAGAAGTGGGTTATCGAAGTTTTTTCTCTGAAAAATAAAACACATTAGGAAAGAAAGTGATATGAATAGACAATAATTGTTCAGGGTATTTGGAGATTATAACGGTGTTTTGTTATGCACGAGGCCAAAAGCCACAGGTAATGATATCCTTAGAAAATAATGTAAAAGAAAGTTTGGAATTTTAATCTCTTTTTGTTTAACCCCGAGTAAATTTTGTAGAATTTCCCGAAAGTAATTATTATGATGGTAGGAATATTTTTGAAAGTATGAGTGGGTCTTTTTTGAATGAAAAAAATAATGGGGAAGAAGAAATGTCTCTGATTGGTTTGGCAATTTGGAGTGGGAAGGAGAGAAGGTTGAATTTTCAGATAGTTTTGGAAAGAGGAATTATTATGTGATCGGCATCGCTGAAGAGCAGTCAACGTTTTCGTGGATAGTTAAAAAGCAAGTACCAGTGGTTGTTTGATAGTGGAGAGTGGAGCTGAAAAGTGGAACGAGAGACAGATCAAATTGAGAAGAAATACCTCTTTGATTCTGTATTATTGTGAGAAGGAGAGGAGAGAATTTTGGAGTTGTTTGAATCGAGTATTGGTTAAAAGAGGCCTGGCTCGTTGTTTCTTTGGAGAATTAGTGCTGGTATGCTGCTGGATTGAAGCTTGAGAACGGAGAGGGCTTTGATGGGTAGCCTAACATAGTCAACAAGGGAGAGCTGTTTGGGTCAAGAGGAGACATCATTGCGAGTGAAGCAAAAGGCCAGTCAATTTATGTGAAAGATTTTTTTATGTTCGGAAACTAAAATTTTGAGTAAAAGCATTTGAATTAAGATTCCAATATTTCAAAAATTAAATAGAAAGTATAAGTAATTTTTGCGAATACTTAAATTTGTTTGTTTAGCTTGTTATATCAAAGTCATCGGGAACAAACCGATAAATTTTTATTTGAACTAGAATAAATTTAAGTGGTAAAAAATTCATTCGGACAGCTATGTCCACAGGTTTTAATTGATCGATTTTTAGAGTATTGAATTTGATAATAAAAGATATTTCTGTATGTTTATTTATGTATTTCTATTTATTTCCCTTTCCTATTTTTCTCCCGATAAGAATGAACTAAGAGATACTGAAACCACGAGAGAAGATAAGTATAACATAAGATAATTTAGATATTTTTTTGTATAATAAAAAAGGCACCCTGAGATTTTTTCTTAATTTTTTTTAATGATTTGCAACAATTGGATAATTAATTGGAGTAATCAAATAAAGACTAATTGATATGAAAGTAATAAAAAGCAGATCATAACAATACATTTGAGTCTGATATTATTGTATGTAACTTTTTTGGTATTGTAATATAATTCAAATGCTTCTAACCACTTAAAGTCCTATGTTTTGGCTATCCGTGGGCAAATTTTCAGCCAAATCGATTATGATGTATTTTGGGAATGGAGGAAAATGTAAATAACGGTATTTTAACGTTGTCTACACTATAATATTTGATTAAAAACTTGTTTTGAATCAAAATAACTTGTTATAATGCCATATAATGACATTTTTGAGTCCCTTCTATTAAAATATTTTTTTTCCATTGATACTTTACGATAGAAAATGCAAATTTGTTTAAATAAACACCAAATCACTGTAAAATCGCATAAAATAACATTTTGAGAAAAAAGAAGAAGATTTTTTTGACCTTAAATATCTCATTTTTACGTCCCGCAGAAGCTATACACCAAGTTTTAAAAAAATCGGAGATCCAAAAGCTTTTGCCTGAGTGATTTGACATGGAATGTACCATTCAGACTGTAATTAATTGTGCGCAATTAGTCGCGGCCACTCCGTTTAATGTGTGCAATTTAGTCGCGGCCCTATCTCTTACAAAAACTAGATTTTGGCGAGAACTCCACACCATAGCGCACGCGCCAGTCTTGTCATTTATCGATATCGGACATGCATTAACAAATTTTCAATTTTAAACAGGCCGGCGCTGCCGCTGTAGACGCGAAAGAAAAACCGAAAATTTCATTATAATAAAATAAAATAAATATATTAATATTTCCTGTCGGAATTTGTGAATAAATATCGTAATTTAGTCTGTGAAAATCGTTGTAGTGATTCGAAAATCGTAGTGACTCATATTAATCCGGTTTTTGCCAAAAACATTAGTTTATTGTTAGGTTTTGGACATTGCATTTGAATTCAAAATGGTGGCAGATAGCGTCCCTATAAAGTCTTCAAAAGGTAGGTGGTTTTACTAATTATTGAATGCCTTATTTTTATTTTGCTTTACTTCCACAACTTAAGGGTTGTTTAGCATGAAAAGATACAAGAAATAAAAATACAGATATACAATTTACAAAATAAATATACAAAGTATTAGGTAATTATAATTTAACCATATCTAATATACAAAATGTTAGGCTGTAGATACCTATTTCAATGTTGCTATTACATATTTTGAGTCTTTTTATTTTTCTTTTAATGTATTTGCAAGGTGGTTTATTTATTTAGGGTATGATTACATCACAGGTAAGCTACATACACTAAGCATGAAAATTAACGCACCACCTTAAAAATTGGACATTTTTGATGTCTCGTATTTCCTAAACCTGTTGTCCGATTTTAGTGATTATTTTAGTATATTATAGCTTTATTCTTCAAGAATATCGATGTAATAATAATATTGCTAAACAGGTAAGTGTCGTTGTATACCGAGTGTAACAATGATAGTGTGTTTTTTCCTCAAAGTTTGCAACACCCTGTGGAATATTCTAGCGTATATAAAATATTGAAATTAAAACTCAACTGTAGCCTTAGGCTTTCTTAACATTTTGTTTTTCGATTCATTCGCTTATGTGGGATAATAAAAAAAATAGGTACTTTAACAACTAGCCATGTTATTCATCAATACAGGGTGTTTCTAAATAAGTGCGACAAACTTTAAGGGGTAATTCTGCATGAAAAAATAATGGAACATGAATGAAAAATAATGAATTTACCAACATATGTCCGCAAATGCTTCGTTTCCGAGATACGGGATGTTGAATTTTTTCTTACAAACTGACGATTTATTTATTGCTCTAAAACCGGTTGCGATATGCAAATAAAATTTAGTAGGTTTTAAGAGGTAGTTATTGCGCATTTTTTGACATACAATTAAGAATTTTATATTCACCATTGGCGTGCATACGGGTCATATTACCCGCTCATATTACCCGTATGCACGCCAATGGTGAATATAAAATTCTTAATTGTATGCCAAAAAATGCGCAATAACTACCTCTTTAAACCTACCAAATTTCATTTGCATATCTCAACCGGTTTTAGATCAATAAATAAATCGTCAGTTTGTAAGAAAAAATTTGACATCCCGTCATTTGCAGACATTTGTTTATAAAGCAAACGGTCATTATTTTTTCATGCAGAATTACTCCTTAAAGTTTGTCGCACTTATTTGGAAACACCCTATATTGATGAAGAACGTTGCTAGTTGTTAAGGTACCTAACTTATTTATTATCCAATATAAGCGAATGAATCAAAAAGCATAATGTTAAGAAAGCCTAAGGCTATAGTTTTAATTTCAATATTTTATATACGCCAGAATATTCTACAGGGTGTTCCAAACTTTGAGTAAAAAACACACTATCATTGTTACACCCGGTATACAGTAACACTTATCTGTTTAGCAACAATATTATTACATCGATATTCTTGAAGAATAAAGCTATAACATATTAAAAAAATCACTAAAATCGGACAACAGGTTTAGGAAATACAAGACATCAAAAATGTCCCATTTTTAAGGTGGTGTGTTAATTTTGATGCTTAGTAATGTACCGAGTGTATAAATAAAATTACCAATACGTTATACAAGGTGTCCCAAAAGTAGTGGAACGGTCGAATTTTTCGCGAACTAAACATCGGATCGAAAAATAGAAAAATACTTGTTCAATCATTTTCAAAAATCTATCCAATGACACAAAACACCAACCCCCACTACACTCCCTGGAGGTGGGGTGGGGGGTAACTTTAAAATCTTAAATGGAAACCCCCAGTTTTTCTTGCAGATTTTAATTCGTTACGTAAAAGTAAGCAACTTTTATTCAAGACATTTTTTCGAACTGTGGATAGGTGGCGCTAGAATTGGGAAAAACGATTTATCCTGATACCAAAGGTAAATTACAGAAACGGTCTAATATCTCACGAAATACACTTCCAAACGAGAAACTAAAAAACAGATTTTTAATCTTTTTCGAAAACCTTTCGAATAACACCAAACGTGACCCTCTAACCCACCCCCTGGAGGTGGGGTGGGGGGTAACTTTAAAATCTTAAATAGTAACCCCCACTTTTTATTACAGATTCGGATCTGTCATGAAAAATTAAGCAATATTTATTTGAAACATTTCTTAGAATTGTTAATAGATGGCGTTTTAATTGGAAAAATACGATTTATTAGCGCCATCTATCAGAAATTTTAAAAAATGTTTCGAATAAATGTTGCCTAATTTTTTATAACAAATCTGAATCTGCGATAAAAAGGGGGGATTTATTCTATTTAAGATTTTAAAGTTACCATCCACCCCACCTCCAGGGGGTGGGTTGGAGGGGCATTTTTGGTGTTATTCGATAGGTTTTCGAAAAAGATTAAAAATCTGTTTTTTGGTTTCTTATTTGGAAGTGTATTTCGTGAGATACTAGACCGTTTCTATAATTTTACCTATGGTATCAGGATAAATCGTTTTTCCCAATTATAGCGCCATCTATGCACAGTTCGAAAAAATGTCTTGAATAAAAATTACCTACTTTTACGTAACGAATCCAAATTTGCAAGAAAAACTGGGGGTTTCCATTTATGATTTTAAAGTTACCCCCACCCCACCTCCAGGGGGTGTAGTGGGGATTGGTGTTTGGTGTCATTGGATAGATTTTTGAAAATTATTGAACACGTATTTTTCAGTTTTCGATCCGATGTTTAGTTCGCTAAATATTCGACCGTTCCGCTACTTTTGGGACACCCTATACCGGGTGTCCACTTATATTTTCCCCCATTTTTAACTGCCTATAACTTCCAAACGGCTCAAGATAGAAATATGCGGTTTTCGCTAAAATGTTTTATTTTAGTAAAAGTTTTGTCTGAATGGATTGAATTTTTTATATCGCTTTTAAATGCGAAAATAAAAATGGCGGATTTTTGAAAAAAACGTTGTTGACTTTTTTTTAATGAAACACTCAGTATATTTTTTTGTAAATTGAAAGAAAGGTCATTTACCTATCCAGCGATATAAACGGTTTTAAAATCGGTTGTCAAATCACTGAGTAATTAATTTTTAAAATGAGAGGTGCAACGTGGATATCACATACCTAAATTAGTTATGTTATTTAGGTATGTGATTTCCACATTGCATCTCTCATTTTAAAAATTATTGCTCAGTCATTTGAAAACCGATTTTAAAAATTTTTATATTGCTGGATAGGTAAATGACCGTTTTTTCCAGTTTTTAGGTAAATGACCATTTTTTTATGTCGCTTTTAAATAAAAAATGGCGGATTAAAAAAAAACGTTTTTGACTTTTTTTATTAAAACACCCAGTATATTTTTTTGTAACTTGAAAAAAAAACGGTCATTTACCTATCCAGCGATATAAAATTTTTTAAAATCGGTTGTCAAATGACTGAGCAATTAATTTTTAAAATGAGAGATGCAATGTGGAAATCACATAACATAATATCAATTTGCTTCGTTATGTTATTTAGGTATGTGATATCCACGTTGTACCTTTCATTTTAAAAATTAATTACTCAGTGATTTGACAACTGATTTTGAAAAACTTGATATCGCTGGATAGGTGAATGACATTTCTTTCAATTTACAAAAAAATATACTGAGTGTTCCATTAAACAAAAGTCAACGTTTTTTTTTCAAAAATCCGCCATTTTTATTTTCGTATTTGAAAGCGATATAAAAAATTCAATCCATTCAGACAAAACTTTTACTAAAACAAAACATTTCAGCGAAAACCGCATATTTCTATCTTGAGCCGTTTAGAAGTTATAGGCAGTTAAAATGGGGGAAAATATAAGTGGACACCCGGTATATAATCATATTAATAATAGTAACGAATTCTCTATAAAACATTCATTAATTCAGCATTACAATCCCTAGGGATTATAGCTAACGCCATGGCGCATGGCGTCCTATTCTTGGGTGAGGTGGATTACCTACTCCTCTGTCATTTACATATAGCTGGCTGTGTCTCTTTGCTGCTATCGTGACTCTTTTCCATTTCTTCCTATCCTTGCACTGAACTTTAGTCTTTCACATTCATTGCTCTTATGTCTTCTTCTACATCATCCAACCGTCTTCTTCTAGGTTGTCCTCTACACCTGGACCATAGTTTTGTCCAGTTAGTTATTCTTTTCAACATATCTGATTGTGGGCGTCTCTGTATATGTCCTACCCGTTCTAAGTGGAGAGATTTTATGTATCTAACTATATTTTCTTTCTTTATTTCTTCTTCAATCATCATCAATGGCGCTACATCCCTATGAAAGAGCCTCGACCTTCCCAAGTCTATTACGCCAGTCAGTCCTATCCATTGCCAACCGTTGCCAGTTTGCTGCGCCTATTTTTCTCCCATCCTCATCTACACCATCCTTGCATCTAAGTTTTGGCCTACTAGTCCAGGGCGGATCTGTTTTGAGATGGACGTTGAGAGGTAACTCAATTTTTTTTGCAGAAATTGCTTTAAAATAAATCAAATAATAATATTTGAGTTATCCTCCCTCTCAAAAAGCTCCGGAACATTGTTTAAATAATCAAAATGTCAAGATTGAAGGAAAAATTCGAGTTTTTTCTTGGTTTTTTGATTATAACCTTAAAAGTATTCATTTCCGAGAAAAGTTATACTGACATAGAAGTTGCGTAATTTAATTTACTACAATATAGAATTGGTTAAAAATTTAAAAAATAGTCACCCTAGTTGCAAAATAGCAATAATTGCGAAAAAACCATACAAAAACAAGTATTTGCATTTTACGTTTTTCAACCATTTATGCTACACTTAGAACCTTCATATTTCACCCAGAAAAACTTTATGATACAGTAAAACAATACTGTAAATTTAATTAAGATCGGTTCAATAGATTTTGCAAAATAAATTTTGCAATACAGCTTTCGCAAAAAAAATTCATTTTTTCAAAATGTTACAGGACTGAAAATAAAGCAGATAGCAAGTTGAATTTTTTTTTTGCTTATAGAAGTATACTGTACCTTTCATTTGCAATTTTCAAAATTAAAATCGATTAATTACCACGGCGTCAGAAAATTTTTGAAATAAACAATAATTTTTGGTGCTACGCGCAGGACAGCGGTGTTCGATTCACACAGGTTGATTTCAACCAAAATTTCTTCCAATCTTTATCTAATATATTATTTTCTTACTCTATATTTTGTTGTATTTTAATTTTTTAATTCCACAAAAATCAAACTAATTTTATTATTGTTTGTGAAATATTGTTTAAACAATTGCATATGTTTAAAAAAATAATAAACTTTTATTAATTAAGTTAAAATATATGAACAAAGAAAGTTTTTGCTAATAAAAGTGTTATTTCAAAGGATAGAGTATGTGTTTTTATTTTGCAATAAACAAATTTATTTATTTATATCGAAATGTCATAAAAATTAAAATGTATCAATCATTATCAAAAGACATTGGAATGCCCAATCAGAGCAACCTATCCGCTGTCCTGCGCGTAGCACCAATAATTAATGTTTATTTAAAAAAATTCCTGACGCCGTGGTGTTAAGCGATTTTAATTTTGCAAAATTGCAAATAAAAGGTACAGTACACTTCTATATGCAAAAAAATTTTCAACTTGCTATCTGCTTTATTTTCAGACCTGTAACATTTTGAAAAAATGAATTTTTTTTACGAAAGCTGGATTTCAAAATTTATTTTGAAAAATCTGTCGAACCGATCTTAATGAAATTTATAGTACTGTTTTACTGTATCATAAAATTTTTCAGGGTGAAATATGAAGGTCCTAAGTGTAGCATAAATGGTTGAAAAACGTAAAATGCGAATACTTGTTTTTGTATGTTTTTTTCACAAATATTGCTATTTTGCAACAAGGGTGACTATTTCTTAAATTTTTAACCAATTCTATATTGTAGGAAATTTAATTACGCAACTTTTATGTTAGTACAACTTTTCTCGAAAATAAATACTTTTAAAGTTATAATCAAAAAACCAAGAAAAAAATCGAATTTTTCCTTAATTTTTTGACATTTTGATTATTTAAACGATGTTCCGGACTTTTTTGAGAGGGAGGATAACTCAAATATTATTATTTGATTTATTTTAAAGCAATTTCTGCAAAAAAATTTGAGTCACCTCTCAACGTCCAAATGTACTAATATTTTTACAGATGCGCCCTGGTCTATACCCCTATTTCTACTTCCCAGAGGTTGTGACATAAGGATTCTTCTAGGAGGGTTGTTATGCTGTGATCTTGCTAGATGTCCTGCCCATCTTAGTCTGCCTATTCTTATAAGAGATACGTCTTTACCACCAAATATATGTTTATATCTGTGGTGGTATACCTCGTAGTTGTACCTCCTCCTCCAAATACAATTTTCACAGATGCCACCGAATATTCCTCTCCGAATCCTTCGTTCAAATATAAGCAGAAGGTTTTCATCTGTCTTGGAGATGGTCCATGTCTCCGATCCATATGTCAACACTGGTTGTATAAGGGTTTTGTATTTGGTTATTTTTGTTTTTTGGCTTAAGTTTCTGCTTCTCATATGTCTACTCAGTCCAAAATAGCATTTGTTCGCTAGGATTATCCTTCGCTTGATTTCTTCCGTCATGACGTTCTCCTTGCTGATCAGGGAGCCTAAGTATGTGAATTTGTCCACCACTTCAAAGGTAGAGTTATCAACAGAGAATTGGTGACCGATGTTTATGGCTCTATTGTTGGGTGTTGATGCCAACATCTTAGTTTTCTCCTCGTTTACTTGCAGGCCCATATTTTTTGAGGCATTTGAGAAGGTGGTATACATTTTTTCTAGTTTGCGTGTTGTGTGGGCAATAGGTCCACGTCATCTGCATATGCCAATATTCGTGCATTTTACAGAGCTATGTTGAAGAGGAGACACGCCAGCGCATCTCCCTGTCGCAGCCCATTTGTTTCAAACGCCTGTGATTGTTGGCCCTTTATTTCGACTTTGCCAACGACTTTACGCATTGTAGCCTTAACCAATCTTATTAGTTTATCAGGGATGTGGAATTCATCCATGGCTTCATACAATGTATTTCTTATGACACTATCGTAGGCCGATTTAGGCCGAATTCTTCTTCAATAAGTGTTACAAATATATTCAGTTGACTCTTTTGTCGCAACTAAGAAATAAGATGGTTTGTCACTGTGAGATCTAATATGGAAATTCTTCACTAAGTATTTATTAGTTTGTCTGTCAGCACTGTCATTTTTTTTAGGTTTTTTGGATCATTCCAAACAGAAAAGGGCTTTAGTGACTTTTCTCTAAAAATGATAGTTTATGACATATAAGCGATTAAAAATTGAAAAATTGCGAAATCGGCCATTTTTAACCCTCAAAAACTAAGTGAAAAACTGAAAATTTGAATGTTGCCAAGGTAGGTAGATATTCTTTAAACATCGATTGATGAAATCCCGAAGAGTGTTTTGCAATACAATATTCAAAACTCCTTTGTTGGAAATGGTGCAAATGAAAGGCATAAATTCGTTATTTCCTACCCGGCCACTTTAAGGAAAAAACCCGAAACAGGTCGATTTTTATTTTTAAGTTATGATATTGTGGCATATATGGTATACTAGTGACGTCATCCGTCTGGGCGTGATGCCGTAATCGATAATTTTTTTAAATGAGAATAGGGGGTCGTGGGGTAGCTCATTTTGAAAGGTTCTTCAATTCCCTATACAGTAATGTAAACATTTACATAATTATTTATACAGGGCCTCCTCCTACTTCTTTTTTTGTCAAATAATTTAATTTAATAAAAATTTTTTGGACACCCTGTATAAATAATTATGTATATGTTTATATTACTGAATAGAGAATTGAAGAACCTTTCAAATGAGCTAGCACACGACCCCTATTCTCATTTCAAAAAATCATCGATTTCGCAAATTTTCAATTTTTAATCGCTTATATGTCAAAAACTATCATTTTTAGAGAAAAGTCACTAAAGATCTTTTCTGTTTGGAATGATCCAAAAAACCTAAAAAAAAATTTTTCCATGCAAAAAAAAATAATTTTAGGAAAAAATAAAAAAAAAATTAAAAATGTTTGACCACCTTTTGGTCCTGGCAACATGAAAATTTGTTAAAAGGAGTCCTTTTTGAGTAAGATTGTGCAAAAAATCCGAATCAGAATATTTTTCCTAGCGGATGCGCAGTGGATTTCTGGACTATGAGTGTAAATCTGGTAATAAATGTTTGTTAGTTCTGAGACATTGTCGTCATGTAGAAGTTTGAGCCAGTCTGATGGAAATGGTCAGGGCCTGGGGATAACCCATTTTTGCTTTCTCTACTTCCGCATTTAAAATAATAGGGCCAGTACTCATATACTTTGCGGTGTTACGTGGTGGCCTCGTATCCAGGAAGAGCTCCTTTGTATAATTAGTTCATTCTTCCTTTTTTTCGTTTAAGTCGAGAACTCAAACTTATATTATTAGTAATGAATTAATTACATAGTTAAAATAATTACTAGAAAAAAATAAACTGTCAATTATCTGAATTCTACACGTATTTTTTTGGTTTGTCCCAATATACTTTTTCTAGGGCTTGTATATCCAGCAAAACAATCGTGCATCGGTTTATTTCAAGACGCACAAACCGAAACCAGACACAGACTTGTTTCGATTCCTCGAAACGAAACGCAAGAAGTTCCAATCCCTAACTGAAGTGGACGCCGTAATGCCAGAGGTACTTTCAATGTCAGCCTTAATCTGGCCGTAGATCCCATAGGTTGGAGATGTTCTTTGGCCGGTGTCAATTGAGTTAAATACACCGTAAAGGAATGAGACTTTTCTCCCGTTTTCCCAAGGGATTCCAATTCGAGGCGTATATAGGGTGAGGCAGATAAAGGGCCTATTAGAAATATCTCGAGAACTAAAGGCAACAGAATCATGAAAATTGGAATAAAGGTGTTTTGAAGAGTGATCTATTTAATGAAAATATTTTCATCTATTTTCTACTTCCGGTTATACCGGAAGTTGCTCATAACTTCGTTTTTTTAAATGGGACACCCTGTATATTTTTACATTTTTGGATTTTCCTCGATTTCTCCTTTCTTAATATATGAGGTTTTATATTATTATAGACGGTAGTTTAAAAGATAATTACTTGTTTTTATTAATTTCGTAGCAGATTTCACACCCTGTAGAATTATAGTACTTTGACATCAAAAACTCTATTTACGTTCAGATGATTTCTAATATAGTCTACTATTGTTTAACATTATTAGTATAGCTAAATATTGAATTTTAGTATACAGGGTTGGTCAAAACACGGAATAAATATTTTCTTAGTTTTCTTAAATGGAACACCCTGTATTTTAGTATTGTAATGACATGATATTTTATGGTTCTTTTTCATTTTATAAGCATTCCCTATACCTAACTGCTTTAATTTGTGAGGTATTGGTGATTCAAGCCAAACATTAATTGCAACAAAAAATACGTGAAATTTTATTAGGTTGGCCTTTAAGATATTCAGTCACAAATAGTTTTTCGGAAATAAATACATATTAATCTAGACTGATCGTTAAAATTCCCAATAATGGTTGAGCTATTAAAATACTTACGTAGTTAAGATTCTTAGTGCGATTAACAATTAAGCACAAATTAAAGCAGTTAGGTATAGGAAATGATTAAGAAATAAAAAAGTACCATAAAATATAATTTCAATACAATACTAAAATACAGGGTGTTCCATTTAAGAAAACTCAGAAAATACTCATTCCGAGTGTCGACCAACCCTTATACTAAAATTCAACAATTAGCTATACTAATAATTTCTGACAATAGAAGACTATATTAAAAATCATTTGAACATGAATAAAGTTTTTGATGTCAAACTACTTTAATTCTACAGGGTGTGAAAGTTGCTACGAAATTAATAAAAGAACGTAATTATCTTTTAAACTACCCTGTATAACAATACAAAACCTAATATTTTAAGAAATAAGACTTCGAGTAGAATCCAAAAATATATAGGGTGTCCCATTTAAAAAAACGAAGTTATAGGCAACTTCCGGTATAACCGAAAGTAGCAAATAGATAAAAATATTTTCATTAAATAGATCACTCTTCAAAACCCCGTCGTGCCAATTTTCATGAGTCTGTTACCTTTAGTTCTCGAGATATTTCTAATAGGCCCTTTATCTGCCTCACCCTGTATATGTACGTTTTGAAGTTTTTAGTTAGGCGTGACGTCGAAAAAACTACCGGGTGAATAACTGGTAATATTAGTCGTTCTTACGAAATGTTGGTTGTAAATTTCTGGAAAGTATTTAGCAAAGTTTTCTGGTTGTTTCTTCTCGCCCTTTTTGAATAATAAGATTATCTCGCTTGTCCTCCATTCTTCTGGAATTTTATTGTGTTATTGTAATCTTGTTAATTAATGTTGTCAGCTGATACATCATTGCCGTTCTACGGCAAGTTTCGTGATAGGGTTTCACCATGTTCCCGGAGGTTATATCTTTCAACACCGGCGTTTAGCCTTTTCAATATTACTTCAAAATAATGTAGATTGAATTATAATTACAACCATTGTTTGGTTCTGGGGCTATTTAGCAAGTATTTGAATTCACTGATGATGGACTAATAGGTCCGAAAACTTTCTGAATTGGACATATTTTATTCAATCCAATGGGATTTTTAAAATTTTTAGTAAATATTGGGACCGTGCAAGTTCGGAAAAGCGATAACTGGTTTCTACGCTCTGCAACTTTATTCCCACCTTTAATTATATTGGCCAATCATATGCTCCTGGTTGCTGGATAATTGTCAAGGCTATAGTCCAAAAAAATAATAAGAAAAAATAAGATTCAGGTTATGTTATTAAAACGTAAACAATTGTATGTAGTAAATAAAATTAGTTATTAAAATGCAGTACAGTAAAACCTCGATATAACGGACTAATTGGGGGGATGGGGTGTCCGTTAAAGGCGAAAGTCCGTTATATAAAAATAGGTTTAAAATAAATCAAAAAACTTTTTTTTAAGTTTTGTTTGCACTTTTGATGTTTTTGCTGTTTTTTTTATGGTTAGAAATGTGTCCGCATTATGCTATAATAAAAAGTTTATTGAAATTCTTTGTAAAATACAGAGACGTTTTTAATTTTTTTTCACATTTGAAGACCACAGCAAAAGAACTTGATAAGTCTAATTTTTGACATTTCTCGTTTTTAATACCACTTTGTAACTTTAATTACATCGTTTCTAAGAGTAACACAATACAGAGTAATAACTTGATAAGTTAAAAGATATCAGTGTTTGTGTTTAAAGAAACCCTATACAGAAAAAGAACTTGACATGTCCATTCCAAACAGGGAAAAACGTTGATAAGTCCAGGTAATTAATATGCAATATAATTTTTAAAAACTAAAACGTAAACCATCAACCAATATATCAATTTTTTTTAATTGATTGTAAGATGTATTTTAACATAATCACAGAGTTTTAAACCTTAAAAATGTTCTCCTGAACGAAACCAAAAATGTGACTTATCAAGTTATTTTCCTGTGGTCTTCATTTGACCGGAATTTCTTGTCCGTTATATCCGAAGTCCGTTAAATAGAGGTCCGTTATATCGAGGTTTTACTGTACTGCAAGCAAAATACAATTAATTAAATTTGCCTTTATATAATAATTGCATATCATATCAATATTGTGGAGCAATATATAATTTTCCTTCTTCAATGACAGTAGGTGTGAAATATACGTCAATTTGACAATTTCAATTGACAATATGAATTATGATTTATTTAAGAAAGTTGCAATATTTCTCCGCTATTCGCGCACAATCGTTTCTCGTTTCTCGTATCCCCTCCAAGTACTTGCATACCGCGAATACCTATTACATAGAAGTGGTATTTACTTCATGTTAAGAGTTTTCAGAAGCCACGATTTACCTCTTGCTACCAAAATCTCTATCATCAGATGCTATGTATTTTCTACGTTATTATACGGAGTAGAGGCCTGGACACTTTCCGAGGCTTCTTTGAGAAAACTCGAGGCATTTGAGATGTGGTGTTACAGGCGCATTTTGAGAATTTCGTGGGTGGATCGTGTGACTAATATTGAGGTTCTACGTAGAATAGGCAAGGAATGCGAGATTATTAACATAATCAAAGAGCGCAAACTAGAATATCTTGGCCATGTTATGAGGAATGAACAGAGATATGGCTTGTTGCAACTCATTCTTCAAGGCAAGGTATTTGGAAAGAGAGGACCAGGGAGAAGAAGAATATCTTGGCTTCAAAACCTGAGAAAGTGGTTTAATACATCGACAACCGGACTATTCAGAATAGCAGCAAGCAAAGTTAGGATAGCCATGCTGGTCGCCAACATCCGGAACGGATAGGCACCTTAAGAAGAAGAAGAAGAGTTTTATAATAATATATGTTATAAGTATTTTAAAGATATGAAAATTGGTGTGGAGAAATAGGACAAAAATAAAAAGGTGATGGTTCGAAAATTATGATCCTATTGTTTATATCTTTGCCGTAAATGCCGGTCAACTTTGACCGTTTGTATCTCTAGAACCACTCATCACAATTAAACGTTTTTTCTTTTAAAGAAGCGCCCTGACGCTTTTTTCCAATACCGTTTTCACGATTTAATTGCAATTTGATATTTCCCGAGATATTCTATTTGTTTATAAGCCAAAAAATTGTTTATAATTTTAAAATATTCCTGAGGCCGCTTAAATAGTCCAATTCAATTCGGTAAAGTACATTAATTAGATAGGTACAGTGTTTTTTTATATAAAAATCATAATTGTTCTTATGTATCGTATTTATTGTGGTTATTATAGCGACCGTAAATTTTTAATTAACAATTCATTAGTAAACTTTTCATTCAATTTCCCTTGGCTTCTGGAATTATAATCTATACGATAAGAGCTTTTATATTACCAAGTTATTTATTTATTGATAAACAATTACTTATCTAAAATTTTAGTTGAAAATTAAAGATTTTGTTGGAAGTACCCGCATTTTCCGGGGAAAATTTTCGTTGAAGTAAATCGGGAAAAACACGTCTCTATGCAGAATTTAATTACAGTCCATTTTTATTCGAGTGGTTTTGGTTTATAGTTAAAATCTTTGGAGTTATAGAGCAAAAATTTAAAAAGAAAACGATTTTCGGGCGTTATTTTGTTTAAAAAAAAGGTAGCACACTATCTGAGGACTTTGCATACCTATATTATTAATATAAACTTACGTGCATAGAAATTGGACCATTTAAAAATTTGGTCATTTTTGATGTCTCATATTTCCTAAACCTGTTGGCCGATTTAAGTGATTTTTTGAACATGTTATAGCCTGATTCTTTAGCAATACCACTGTAATAATATTGTTGCTAAACAGGTAAATTTTCGTTGTATACCGGGTGTACCAATCAAACTGTGTTTTTTTTCTCAAAGTTCGCATCACCCTGTGGAATATTCTAGCATTTATAAAATACTGAAATTAAAACCCAACTATAGCCTCAGTTTTCTTAACATTCTGTTTTTTGATTCATTCGTTTATGTTGGATAATAAAAAAGTTAGGTACTTTAACAACTAGACATGTTCTTCATCAATACACGGTTGTTTTTAAATAAGTGCAACAAACTTTAAGGGTTAATTCTGCATGAAAAAATAATGACAGTTGGCTTTATAAACTTATGTCCACAAATGTTTCGTTTCCGAGATACGGAATGTTAAATTTTTTCTTACAAACTGACGATTTATTTATTGCTTTAAAACCAGTTAAGATATGCAAATGAAATTTGGAAGGTTTTAAGAGATAGTTATTGCGGATTTTTTGACATAAAATAAAGAATTTTATATTCACCATTAGCGTGTATACGGGTAACATGATCGGTCATATTACACGTATGAGCGCTAATGGTGAATATTAAATTCTTAATTGCATGTCCAAAAATGTGCAATAAGTACGTCTTAAAACCCACTAAATTTCATTGGCATATCTCAACCGGTTTTAAAGCAATAAAATAAATCCTCAGTTTGTAGAAAAAAATTCAACATCCCGTATCTCGGAAACGAAAAATTTGCGGACATACGTTTATAAAGCCAACTCTCATTATTACTTTATCGTACTACATACGCAGTATGAGTATAATAGATAAAGTTATAGGATCGTGCAAAAAAGTTTTTGCAGATTTCACTTTTTTTCGACGTTTTGAGTCCCCCTGAGTCTAAAAAGCAAATAAAAAAAACATGTCGGAAGTATGTACGTATGTACGTACGTATGTACGTACGTATGTCGCCACCGGCCAGCAAAACTACTGGACCGATTTCGATGAAATTCGGTATGAGTTAGTTTAAGAGAATTCTGTCGAGAAACTAAGCTTTTGAAAAAAACCTCTCAAAGGGGGGCCGAAAGGGGGGTTATTTGGGGCCCATTTTTGCAAATTTTGACCGAAAAGAATGAAATTTAACTTAAAGTTAGCTCATCGATAGGTAAATAGAAATACGGAGTTTGACATTTCCAAATCCAAAATGGCGGCCAGCATGGCCGACCGCCCACCCGATACATTTCCCTACCAATCTAAAAACTTGTTTAAGATAAATTTAATTTGAAAAAACATTTATATAGCCTAAAGATGGGGCTATAACAAGAATATTATCGTTTTTCAGAAAAAGTTATGGGTTGCCTATATTTAAGGGGTCAAAATTTGACATAAATTTGAACTAAATTTTCTCAAAAATGACTCCAAGGAATTTGTTTATTTTTTGATATATTTTTGATATCCTATCAGTAAATTGAATAACATTGGTCAGATTTCTTAACTCCTCATAGGAGGGGAGTTATGAATTTTTTATAAAAAAATATTCGAGTGCCCGTAACTACCTCTGTAATAGAAACTAAAATTTAAAATTTGGCAGTCTTATATAGTACTTTGTTATCTATTAGCACAATAAATTTTACCCACAATATGGCTTCCGGTTTAACCGGAAATGAAAAAAAAAATCTTAATTTTCTACATATGCCCTGTACTTTTACATATTTTGAAAGAATGTAAAATTATGTTTCCAATGACATAAAACTCGTTGCTGTAACTCAAAAACTCGAAAAGTTACAGAAAATTGAAATTTTGCTAGAATCTTGTGTGCGTCCCCTCTCACGCGATCATAGCAGAGCATTATTATAGGGCAGTGAATGAGGGTATTTGGCTCCGAATTCCATCCTACTATATCGATGTACTTGATATTTTCACAGTAAGTAGGGAATAGCTCAAGAAACAAAATCTACCCTATATACTATGGCGCTTTTATCTTGGGGCAATTCCCACCCCTTCAAGGGGGTGGAAAATTTATTGGTCAAAATAAGCATGGAAGTGGCTAGAGAACCTATTTTGAAGCAAAAACTGATCTATACTTTTTTTGGGAACTCAATACTTTTTGAGTTATGCGTAGTTGAAAATTGGCCATTTTCATTTAAAAATGACACGTTTTCGGACGGTTTTTTGTGAATACCTTAAAAACTATGCATCAAACTAAAAACACTATATAAATTTCTTTTTTAATTATAAATAACAAAGAGATTCGTTCCTTCGTAAATTTTCTATTTATAATACAAAAAGAGATATGGTAGGTAAAAAGAGTTTGTTTTTTGGTGCATGCTCAAAGTGCTCATGCTTTTGTAGTGTTTGAAAAGGCCTTTAAAAGAGCACCATTAAATGTCGGTTACATTCAAACTAAGCGAGATATGGTGCAAAAAAATATATGACTAATCTACTTTAAGGAAAAATGAGAAGTACATACATTTAACCCCTCATTCACCAGAATTTAAATGCATTGTTTTTCTTTTGCAATACCTCTTAATATAGTGTTATTTCTACTTTCAAAAAGTTGGACGGGTGAAAAAAATAAGATCAAATTATAGAGCGCATTTTTAAATTTTCTTAAAATTCTTCCTTTTGCTCCATGCAATTGAAAAATAAAAATGTTCTATCCCCGAGAAGTGGTGAGAACCGCCCACATGATAAAAGCGCCATAGTATATAGGATAAACTTTGAATTAGGAGATTGGGCTTTGGGCTACTCCCAAAATTTCATTACAATCCATGCAGTAAAATGCAAATATTGTAAACTATTAATTTCTCAGAAAAATGGACTAATTTGAAATGAAAGTATGACTAATATTCTATTGATTTATGCAATAATCTATAGTGTGTCCCCGAACATTTTCTCAAATGCGGGAATTAATGATGCGTAGAACCATAAAATATTTTCAAGTATACAAGGTGTTTCTAAAATATCAAAATAACGAGTAACTTTGTTATTTTTATAGAATGCCAGTATCTAGTACGATAACGATAATAGATCGGTACGATAAA
Source organism: Diabrotica virgifera virgifera (assembly GCF_917563875.1). Classification (NCBI taxonomy): domain Eukaryota; kingdom Metazoa; phylum Arthropoda; class Insecta; order Coleoptera; family Chrysomelidae; genus Diabrotica; species Diabrotica virgifera. The sequence goes on along the minus strand of NC_065451.1, from coordinate 215,547,003 downwards.
GTTCTCGGGCGGCCCTTCCGTCCAGCGTTTTTTTTTTCATGTAGAATTATCCCTTAAAGTTTGTCACACTTATTTAGACATACCGTGTATTGATGAAGAACATGTGTAATTGTTAAAGTACCTAACATTTTTATTATTCAACATAAACGAATGAATCAAAAAACAGAATGTTAAGAAAACCGTAGGCTATATAGTTTGGCTTTAATTTCAGTATTTTATAGACGCTAGAATATTCTACAGGGTGATGTGAACTTTGAGAAAAAAAGACAGTTTGATTGGTACACCCGGTATACAATGAAAATTTACCTGTTTAGCAACAATATTATTATACTGGTATTGTCAAAGAATCAGGCTATAACATGTTCAAAAAATCACTTAAATCGACCAACAGGTTTAGGAAATATTTCCAAATGTTTTACCAAATTTTTAAGTGGGCCGATTTCTATACACGTAAGTTTATTATACAATCCTAAGATTCGATTCCAGTAATAAAATTGCTGGTAAATAACTTTTCCTTGTATTTTGCTAATTAGCCCAGAGTACAGTGTCAGATATGAAAAACCAGATTCTCTTTTTTTTTTAATATTTCACACTCTGATATTAAATAATGTAAACGCGAGGAAGGCGACCCGTCACTGCGAATCTGATGGTAACAGCAGCAGCATCCCAGCCCAGCATCCCAACGTGTATCCATCGTCTACGTGAGATTTTTACCGTCGACCCGCATTTGCATAATTTTTCCGCATGCACGATGGCGTTCCAGGCCATGCAAAGGACGAGGAAGAAGAAGAAGACGCGGCGGCGGCGGAAGATGAGGGGGAGGCGCGCGGGCGGCGGAGTACGTGTTGCTTTAACCGGAAATTGGCACCGACGGCACCCGCATCCGTTTTCCGAAACTTCAGAGGCAGAGCCAGAGCCCTTTTAGCCCAGTCGATGAACGTGAAATACAGCGATGCCGTGGAATTTTCTCACTGAGTTCTTCATACAATTTTTCTTTTCTTCTTTTATGTAGGCAGCACTGCCTGTTTTTCTTCAACGGTGCCTTTCATTCTGTCCCTAAATTGTCATTCCATATTTTTCTTGGGCGTCATATACTTCTTCTGCCTAACGGTGACTTGCCCCTGGCTGTTCTTACCATCCTTGATTCAGACATCCTGCTTATGTGTTGATTCCACTCTTCTTTTCTGTTCTTTACCCAGGTATGTATATTGTCTACCCCACCTATGCGTCTCATTTCCTGTAGTCCTTTTCCAGCAATCCTTCTTAAGATCTTCATTTCGTTGGTCTCCAGATGTCTTCGTGTTTTGCTTGTATCTGGTCTTGTTTCGGCCGTGTAAGTCACAACTGGCGTAATAACTGACATATATTCGGGACTTTGTTTCCAATCTTAGGTGTTTGTTTTTACAAATTGTGTCGTTTAGGCATCCGGCCGTTCTACTGGCTTTAATTATTTGGCCTTTTACCTCTATAAAGAGACTAGTAGAATAGATTTAATAGAAGAAAGATCTTGGATCGAACATTACTCGCAACTTTTGACTGAAACAAGACCGCAATTCACGAACATCAGTACAACAACATATGAAGTAGAATACGATGAAGACGATGAAATAACAGTACAGGAAGTCGAGAATGCAATACGAACTCTAAAAAATCGAAAGTCATGCGGACCACAAGGAATACCGAACGAATTACTAAAACACAGCCCACAAGTATTACGAGAATTACTTGCGTATGTTTTCACCTTATTCTATAAAGGTCATGATTTACCACATGAGTGGACAAAAGCACATATTAACAATATATACAAAAAAGGAGATAGAAAAAATTGTTCAAACTACAGGGGGCTTAGTGTCATAAACTCACTCTCAAGACTCTATGGAAAAATAATAAAAAATAAAATTGAAAAAGAGATGACAGATGTAGAAGAACAAAATGGCTTTCGTGCAGGCAGATCCTGTATGGACAGCATATTTTCTCTAAAGCAAGTTATTGAGAAAAGATTAACCCACAACCTTTCCACCCATATAGTTTTTATTGATCTGACTAAGGCATACGATAGTGTACCACTTTCAATGCTCTGGATAGCAATGGAAAAACAAGGAATAAGCAAAAAAATATACAAGCAGTACAACAGCTTTACAAAAATATGACGGTAAACATTAAAACTGGAAACAAATTAACGAGAGAAATTCCTATTAGTAAGGGCCTAAAGCAAGGCTGCTACATAGCACCTACACCCTTTAAAATATATTTAAATGAGGCACTCTCACTGTGGAGATGAAAGTGCTGCAATATGGGCATCCCAATCGATGACGATAGATTGTACACAATACACTTCGCTGACGACCAAGTCATTCTAGCTGAAGACGAGAGTGATATAGACTATATGCTCAGAAAACTGGAAGAGGAGTACACTAAGTGGGGCCTTACAATTAATATACAAAAAACCGAGTACTTAGTTGTAGGAGAAACACCAGAACGCCTACAAATTGAAATGGGAACTATAAATCCAACAGAAGTCTTCAAATACTTAGGAATCCAAATATCTTCAAAAGCAGGGAGTAACGACGAAATACATTCCAGGATTGGCCAAGCAAGATCAGCCACCAGACAACTACACGGACTATTGTGGAGTAATAAAATAACAAAAGAAAATAAAAGAAGAATGTATAAAACAATAATAGAAAGTATTGGGTTGTACGGCTCTGAACTCTGGGAAATCAACCAAAGAAACAAGTCAAAAATCAAGGCGATGGAAATGAACTATTGGAGACGACGTTGCCGACTCACTAGACTTGATAGGGTGAGAAACGAAGATATTAGGAGACAAATGGAAATCGATCTAGATATAATAGACACAATCGAAGTCAAAAGACTTAACTGGTATGGCCACCTTCAGAGAATGCCTGAAAATATATGGCCGAAAAAAATAGAAAAATGGACTCCACCCACAAGAAGAAAACGAGGTAGACCAAGACGATCCTGGAGAGAAGATGTCGAAGATGCAATGACCGCCAGAGACTTAAAAACTGAAGATTGCTTCGACAGAAATCGCTGGAGATTAGGATGCGAGAAGCGGCGCGGCGACAGCTGTAGAAGACTCGCTTATTATATATTATATACCTCTTCTTCTATATTGTTGTCGGCTGATAGATTAATTCCCAGGTATTTGAAAGTCATTACTTGTTGTATAATTTGATTGTCTAACTCCAATTTGCGTCTTATTGGTTCTTTGGCTATTACTAAGCTTTTTGTTTTTTTTCTGATATTTTCATATTCATTTCTTTTGCGTTAATGTTGAATTCGTGCAATAATCTTTGTAGGTCGTCTTCGCACTCTGCAACTAACACGGTGTCCAGCGTAACAAAGTATTTTTATCTCTATCGCCCATTTTGTACCCTCTTTTTCTCTTCACTTGTTTTATTATTGCATCCAACATTATGTTAACAATAGAGGGCTTAGTGAATCTCCTTGCCTTATTCCTGTGTTCGCTTCTATGGGTTCTGTTATTATTCCATTTACTTTCATTTCTATTTTATTTCTTACTATACAATATTTTCTATCAGTTTTATAATATCCAGTGGTACATTACAAAATTAAGAGATAAAGGGAAGGAAAAAATTACCAGAAAGTTTTTCCACGAGAATTTTCTGTTTTAATGTTTACATCTGGTACTCATTTCTCACTCATTTTTTATTTATATATCTTTCTCTTCTGTAGGAGAATGTCTATTAATTATGCTGATTTTTCTATATTTTTCACGCAAATTAAATAGCACAGTCTTTCTGATATTGCTTTAAGTCAGTTACTACTCAGCTCATTCTCTCTGACACCATAAATACCCTCCTCAGATATCTTTTTTTTTCCTGGAAGCCGTCTGTTGTGAACCGGTTGTACTACAGCCACTTGGCTTATTGTACATCTTCCATTCGTTTATGAAACCCATTCCAGAATTCTGGAACCCTGTACCAGCTTGTACAGGTCTAGTGGGTGGGTGCCATATATATTTTTAGTTACTTCGATGTCTCCGAAAACTATTTGCCGCCTCCGATCCAATGACTCACAGTCATGCAAAATATGGTTGACTGTTTCAGGTTTTCTGTTACAGAGTCTGCAGCTCAAGTCTCCATGAAACAGCCCGATTGTATGCAGGTGACCCTTAACTAGCGCATGTCCAGTGAGGAAACCTGTTATGACTCTGAGCTGATTCCTGCTTGTTTTCAGCAGTAACTCGGCCCTACTAGCACATGTTAGTCTGATATACATCTTGCCATGTTTTTGACCCCGTACACTCTTACAGTGTGAGTTGTGTCGGCTTCGGATCCAGGCTTTTTTTCGTTCGCGGACGGTGCTTTTTGGCACTCCCACGGTCGGCTCTGGACCCAGGTATTTTGTAGCTGATGCTCTCTTGGCAAGTGCATCAGCTCTTTCTTTGTCCCGATGACCTGGAACCTGGTCCAGGTATCTATTTGTTACGCCGCTTTTGAAAAGAGTACTCTTTCCAACATTTACTATTTCACTTCCCATCTGCTTGGTTTCTTATAAGGCCATTTCGATTTTATATCTCGCACGTATTTCATATACATTCATCCTATTAGGATTGTTCCAACACAACGAGAACCGTCATATAACGATCGCGTTACTATAAAATAATGCGTTCTGTGTCTGTATCTCGTGCGTTCCATGGGCTATTTTGTTCACTGCGCAGGACGGTGATCGTTACGTGGACGGTTTCTCGTTATGTTGGAACAAACCTATTGAATACGAATTCCTAACCAGAAGGAGAACGATTTGTGCTCTTGTACCATTTATTTATTTGTTTGGTCTTTTATTAGCTTTAACGCTAAAATGCACGCAACATTTTATACAGCATAAGAGATAATAGGAACCGTATTTTTTCGAGACGCTCTATTGCACAACCATCAGACTAGATGGTGCGCTTGTAGTTCCTTACTTAAACTGTGTAGTTTCAAGACACGGCGTTCCCCTTTGGTTGTGTGTTTGTATTCTGCTCGGATGGCTAATGAGGGCATGAGAGGCCTAAACAGGTATCATTCTATTGAATAGCAATTGTTCTTAACCAGAAGAAGAACGATTTGTGCTCTTGTACCATTTATTTATTTGTTTGGTCTTTTACTAGCTTTAAAGCTAAAATGCACGCAACATTTTAAACAGGATAAGATATAATAGGAACCGTATTTTTTCAAGACGGTCTATTGCACAATCATCAGAGTAGATGGTGCGCTTGTAGTTCCTCACTCAAACTGTGTAGTTTCAAGACACGGCGTTTCCCTTCTGGTTGTGTGTTTGTATTCTGCTCGGATGGCTGATGAGGCCACAAGAGGCCGAAACATGTATCATTCTATTGAATACCAATTCATAACTAGAAGGAGAACGATTTGTGCTTTTGTCCCATTTATTTATTTATTTGGTCTTTTACATATATAAAACAAAAATAAAGATAGGTAGGTAAGGTTCAATTTAAAAATCTTTTAGTAATATTTTTAATATTTTTCAATATTATTAATGTTGCTTTTAGGATTGAAAACTTTACCTTTCAATTGCCAGATGATGCTAGTCACCTAATCCATACACGTCAGTTGCAATGTGGGGATAGGCTTTCATGGTTGGTCACTTCGAGTATGGAGGAGCAGGCCTACGTCTCTCCGATGATGACTCAAATACGAGTCGAAAATCGCCGATTCAGAGTGCTGGACTGCGCTCCCTGTTCTAAGTGAAAAATAAGATTGTTTTGCCTTCGCATTGCAACTGAATAAAAATGGTATACATTTTTATTTTTAAAAATATATATATGATCGGTTTAGAACGTCTTGCGGCGTTGTCCGATTCCCAAATTCCATCCCTTCCTATTTTGCCACAGGTCATCCCTGAGGTCTCGCGCGCTCATCGCTTTCCGGATGCCGGTGGTCCAATTAACTTTCGGTCTCCCTCGCTTCCGATGTTCAGGAGGTTGCCATTCCAGACATTGTTTTGGAAGTCTCTCGTCATTCATTCTGTTTACGTGTCCATACCAGATCAGTTGTCTTCTCTCTATATCTTTCATTATTGTTCCTTCTATTCCCATTCGATTTTTAATGTCTTCATTTCTGATATTTTCTCTTCTGGATATACGTAATGACCTTCTGATTGCATCCATTTCCACTACTTCAATTTTGTTTTTGTTTTTTTTTCTGTAAGCCTCCAAGTTTCAGCATCATATAATAAACTACTCTTAATCATAGTCTCGGAGATATTACATTTTCTCTTATTCGATATTTGAATACTCCAAAGAATATTATTGAGACATCGGATTGCTCTTTTTGCTTGTATAATTCTGGAAGTAATTTCTTTGTCATCAGTTCCAGTTTTATCAAATGTTACTCCTAGATATTTATAATCTTGGCAGGCTTTAATTTTTTGATTATTTTCCATAGTAAGATGAATATCGTTCTCTTCTGAACCAACACATAAGTACTTTGTTTTATCTATATTGACGTCCAATCCCCATCTTGAATATTCCTCGACCAACTTACGCATCATGTATTCTATGTCTTCCCTGTCGTTTGCTATTACGACCTGGTCGTCCGCGAACTGGAGCGTGTAGAGGCATGTATTGTTTAGCTCGATTCCCATTCCATTTACTTTCCTCTTCCAACCTTTAAGTGCTGCTGCAACGTAGATTTTAAACAGGGTCGGAGATATGCAACATCCTTGTCTAAGCCCCTTAGTTACTGGAAAGCTATTAGTAAGTGAGTTTCCTATCTTTACTCGTGAACGTGATCCTGCATATAGATTTTTTAATGCATTGGTGAGACTGTAGCTTACTGATGAAGCATGTAGAACTTCCCACATCTTATTTAAGGGTATGTTATCATAAGCTTTTTGTAAGTCAACGAATGTCAGGTGCACTTCTCTGTTTCTGGCTGTTTTTTTCTCTATAATTTGTTTTAAACTAAATACGTTGTCTGTACAGGAGCGGCCAGCTCTAAATCCCCCTTGTTCTTCTTCTTCATATTGGCTATATTCGGACTCTATTAGGTCTCTCAGTATTCTACCATACAGTCTACTGAGTGTGCTGGTCACCGAAATTCCCCTGTAGTTTTCGTAATTTCGCTTATCTCCTTTCTTATGGATGGATGAGATATAAGCCATTTTCCATTCATGAGGCACTGGATGTCCATTTAAGAATTCGACGAAGACTTTTGTTAGCATTCGAAATAGCTTAGCTGTTCCATTTTTAATCAGTTCTGCTGGAATACCTTCTGGACCGCAAGCTTTACCATTCTTTAAGCTTCTCAACGCTTTTATCAGACTTTCTACGTCGATATTTATATGTTCTCCTTCTATTTCTATACCTGGTGTAGCTATATTTTCTAGATATTCGCCTCGTTCTTCTGTTAACAATTTTTTATAGTGGTCCATCCATTTTTGTGACTGTATACAGTGCATGGGTACTTTTTCTTTATCATTCTTTTTTACGGAATTTATAAATCTCCAAGCTTTTGTGGTTTTCCTGCCACCTATATATATATGTGTTTATCTTTATTTTTAAAAATAAAGATATTTATTTTTGCAGAAGCCTAAAACCAAATATTTTTCAACCAAATCCATCGTGACGAGAAAAATTACGCTCCAAAATGGCCATCGACTGGCCTATTTCAGAATCAGCGCGGATATAAAGGGTTTTTCATAAGAGGTTATGTGTAAGTAACGCTGCTTCAAGATTTCCACGCCGTTTCCAAAGCAGAGGAAAGCACAGGAAAGAGCTGATTGCTGTGTTCGAGGTTAACTGTCTTTTCGTGGATTTTTCTTGCTATTTCTTTTTATATAGATATCGTTTGGCTTTAGGTAAATTTCATTTCGGCATCCAAAAAAATATTAAGCTTGATTTATCTCCCGAGAATTTTTTTTCCACAAAGAAGTTTTATTTTTTTGGATAGAATTTTAATTTTGTATGAAATCTAAGTTGCTTAAAAATATTATTTCCACATCTGGGCATTATATATCTGGGCCATATTATTTCTTAATCTTCTGATATGAGCAATTTTCTGAGCAATAATTGCTTGACAACACTTCTTTTTCTTCTTCCTTCGTGTATGTAGGCTTGAAAGCCTGTTTCTTCTTCAATATTAGTTTCTTAAATTGTTTAAGTTATAGCACCATCTTTTTCTTGGTCTGCCCATAATTCTTCGTCCATTTGGTGACTTATCTCGTGCTATTCGTACTATCCTATCCTCTGCCATTCTACTAATGTGTATGTTTCACTCTTGTTTCCGTTTTGTCACCCATCCATTTATGTCTTCTACATTACATGATCTTATGTTTTCGCTTCTCTCCTTATCCAACAGACTTTTCCCTGATATTCGTCGGAGTATTTTCATCTCTGTTGTTTCTAGTAGTCGTCTCGTTTTAGATGTGTCAGGTCTTGTCTCCGCCGTGTATGTCAATATAGGTCTAATTGCTGCTTATAGATTCTTGCTTTTGTGTCTTGTGTTAGGTGTTTGTTCTTCCAGATTGTGTCATTAAGAGATCCCGCCGCTGTATTTGCTTTTTGCTTTGTCGCACTTCCTCTTCAACATCTCCGTAACTGGTTATATCTATTGCCAGATATCTAAACCTTGCTTCCTGCTTTATTATTTTCCCATAAATTTCGATTTTACATCGTAGTGGGTATTTAGATGGGTACACGACAATTAGACCGAAATCATTAGACCGAAAGCAGTAGACCGAACTCATTAGACCGAAAAGCACTTTACCGAAACCTCACTAGACCGAACAGCATTAGACCGAAATGGTAAATAAATTTAAAAATTTTGCAGTAAATTATGCTAAGTTTTTTATAGGTATCTGTCTTTTTGTTTATTGTATTTTTTTATATTATTTAATATATAGACTGTGTAAATTGTTACTCAGTCTGATATGAAATAATTTTTATCCGTTAAACAAATTAGTGAAGGTAAAAATAAATTAAGGGTAGAGTGACGTTAATACCATTTTAAATGTTTATAATAACCATCCAAATAACATTTAGTTGTAATTACATTAGTCTTATCTCTTTTACTGCGACAAGTAAAAAGAGCTGCTTTTCGGTCTTCTGCTATTCGGTCTAGTGAGGTTTCGGTAAAGTGCTTTTCGGTCTAATGAGTTCGGTCTAGTGCTTTCGGTCTAATGATTTCGGTCTCTTTACAGTAAACCATTTAGATGTTGTCATACATTTGGTTTTTTCTGCTGATATTATCATATTGTATTTCTAGGCTGTTGTATTGAAGATGTGTGTTAATCTTTAGAGATCGTCTTCTGTCTCGGCGATTAATGCGGCGTCGTCTGTATAACATAATATTCGGATTTCTTTGTTCCCCATTCTGTAACCGTGACCTTTACGTACTGCTTCTATTATTTCGTCCATTATTATATTAAAGAGCAGTGGGCTTAACGAGTCACTTTGTCTGACTCTGCTTTGTACTGGTATAAACTGCGTTAGTTTTCCATTTATCTTTGCCTGTATTCGATTATGAAAGTAGATGTTTTCGATGGTTTGTATAATATTGATTGGTATGTTTCTTCTATACAGTAAATGTAAGACGTCTTCGACTTGGATGCGATCGAAAGCATTTCATTGTCTAATTTGTCAGGTCTATAAAACATATATATGCTGGTCCATTGTACTCAATGGCCTTTTCTGTGATTTGTCTCAGTACAAATACGGCGTCTACGCAGAATCTTCCGCATCTGAATCCTTGTTGTTCATATGATAAAGTTGTTAGTTTATTGATTTTGTTGGTTAGGACTTTTGTGGTTAGCGTCAGTGCGGTGTTTAGTAGATTTATACCTCTATAATTGTCTTCTTTGTCTCCTTTCTTGAACATTGGTATCATTATGCTGTTTCTCCATGCGTCTGGTATCTTGCAGTGCAATATTAGTTTTTGTATAAGTTTTGTCATCTCTAGGGTTATACTTTCTCCTCCGTATTTTAGAAGTTCGTTGGTTATTCCGTTTGGTCCTGGCGATTTTCTATTTTTGGACAAATTTTTTTCTGGTCCTGGCGACAACACAAATGTATCATTCTGAAGTACATAATTAGTAATGCGATATGCAGCAATTATACCTGAGTACGATACTTGCCTCAATTGTAGGGTACGGTGCAAGTGTATGGGCACACAGACTAACAAATAATACAAATATTGAAAAACTGAATAAAGCACAAAGAGGTTTCCTTGTTAGAATGACAGGAGCCTTCAGTACTACAGCAACATCAGCTTTAACAGTCTTGACTGGTGTAATGCCCATGCACTTGGAAGCACAAAAACGTGCATGTAGATATTGACAAAGAAAAGAAAATTATGAAAAAATAATACAATTAATGGGAATAGAAATCAGAACAAAAAGAGAATTAGAAGAAATATTAAATAGAAAATGGCAAAACGAATGGGATAATTCACCTAAAGCAAGACGTCTCTATAATTTCATTCCAAATTTAAATAATATACCAAATTATTTTAACCCAAAAAAGGATTAATACATTTTCTTACAGGGCACGGTCCGTACCCTACATACCTACATAGATTTAACTTAAAAGACAATGAATATTGTGAATGTGGAGAAATAGGCACACCAGAACACATAGTATTTAATTGCGAAAGACAAACAAATACACAAGAACTACAAATAATGAGAAGAGACCTTGTTGGCATAAATATAGAAAATATAATACAAAATGAAGAATTATTTAATACACTAAACAATTTAGCGGACATAATATCAAAGAAACAATTAGAATTATATAATATTAGACGAAGAAGAAATCAAGTAAATAATATCCAACCTCTTTGAATTTAAATAAGAAATTATACAAAAAAAAAATTAAAATTACCTATAAAAATATAAAATAAAATATTGGAATAATTAAATAAATATTTATATAATAAAAAATTAAAAATTAATATCAAATATAAAATAAAATAAATCAAAAATCAAAAAATTATTAATCAAACAAAAAAAAATAAACTAAAAACCTGAAATTTCAAAACTCAATGGTCTGAGGCTCACCGAAATACCATTAAGAATATCATAAAGTCGATTAGACCTGCACTTAAAATTATTCGTGACTATTTTTAGATGAAGAATGCTGGCATTTCTCATCTAAACATGAGAAATGGAAGCACTTTTATAAAAATTTTATGTTCAAAAAAAAAAATTAATAATTTATCTTTTGTTTATTAGTTTTTGTTTATTTGTTATTAGAATTTGTTCATTAGAATTATTTATTAGAATTGTTTACAATTTGTAGTTTTCATAATTAGTAGTAGATTAGGGCTATTGTTAATTATTAGTCAAATATAGAAAATTCTTAAAATAATAATAATGTAAAGATAAACTACTGTAATCCCATCAGGAAACGACCTGGATTAGTCACAAGAGGCCAGGTCATTTGTATAGTACTATAAATAAATAAATAAATAAATAAAAATGCAGCAATTTAAAAAAAATGCGGCAACTGTTTCGGTAATATTGCTCCTAATTGTTCCATATATTCCATATTGCTGATAGACATTCTAAACAGATACATTAAACGTTTGTATGGATCCTTCTATCTATCTATCTTCGAGCTTTAATCTATCCATCTTTGGACATAGGCCTCCTCTTCTCTTATTCCAATGGTTTGTATCCAGCGTTGTGGTTTCATCTGCTTGTCGGATGGTGTGACCTGCAAAATTCCATTTGAGTTTTGCCACCTGTTCCTTAACGTCTTTCACTTTGGTTACTTCTCTGATCCAGACGTTTCTTTTGGTATCTTCAAGTTTTATATGCAGCATCTGTTTTTCCATCGATCTTTGCGCTTTTGCCACTTTATCGATATTCTCCTTTTAGTATGGTATAACTAGACCCAAACCCAGACACCAGACACCAAATTGTTCAATATTGTCTACATATTGTTCAGTAAAAAGTTACACCATTTTGAACGTCCGGTTGGGGGGGGGGATGGGAGAGAAGTCGGTAAATTAGTAGTTTTTTTACATTTTTCGTCAATATTTCTAAAACTATGCTTTAGCGAAAACAATGATCTATACAAAAATGTTCTACATAAAATTTAAAACAAAAAAGGTCCTATACATAAGTGTTATAAAATCAAAGGTTCTAGAGTTGCGGAGGGTGAAAAGTGGAGGTTTCGATACTTTTTATATTTTTTGGGCAATTTATAATATTATTACTGATGAAAGAAAGTTTCTTGAACAGTATTGTGTTTTGTTAATAAGATAGGCAAAATGCCCTCACACCCAGAATTCAATTTTATTAATTTTTTTACGTTCTATGCAACTAAAAAATGAGATTACGCGGATTTTTAGCTCGCCACCCCCCTTACCCCTCCCCCACAGCCAAAAACGTAGATTTTCAGATTTAATTTTTTTTAGTTGGGTTCCAATTGATTTAAAAATTTCAAAAAATTCACAAGTGTAGCTGAGGCCTTTACAAAACATGTCCATTTTTTATGGACCCATAGGTAGAGTGTACATAACCTCAAAATTTTTTTTTAACTTTCTAAAAACCTATAACTTTTTTTTTGGAGGGGGCTGCAGGTCCAATTTTTTTTTGCGTTTTGTGTATTTTATCAAAAGCTATCTTCCTGATTTTTTTCAGATTTTTCCGTCAGGTGCGCCATCTTGAAAAATTAAGAAAACTGTTTTTTTTAGGGGGTTTTTGGGGATTTTCTCCATTTTATAGACTGCAACATAGATCAACTCAAGGTTTTGTTAATAGATTATGTATAATTTAAAATAACTGAGTATATTAGGATATTCAAAAATTGGGCGAAACACTTTTAAACCCCCCAAAAACCATGTTTTTTTAAAGTTTTGTAAGGATTTTTGCGGGTCTAATTATATTTTTTTGAGATCGATAGAGCCTGAATATTTTTTTTTCATGTTTTTACGTTATATGTGATTAAAAATAAGACTAATCGCATTTTTAGCCCACCACCACCTCCCCCTGTCCCCACAAAAAAGTCAATTTTTCTATTTTTTTTTTTGTTTAGTTAAGTTGCAATTAATTTAAAAATTTTATGAGGCTTCTACAAAACATATCTATTTTTTATAGACCCGTAGGTCGAGTGTACAATACATATAACCTCAAAATTCCTTTTTTATTTTTTTAAAACGCATTTTTGACATCCAATCGATATTTTTTTAAAACTTCCAATGAATTTACATCTCTCTCGCGGACGGCCGGTTCAATACGGGTTAGCGCTCATTTATAATTATTAAAAATAATAGTAATAAAATAATTATGAGTTTTATAATAATAATTTTTAATCGAGTTATTAAGCCTTGAAAATGGCCATTTTCGCGTTTTTAAAATTTTAAATTGCATATAACTCGACAACAGTCAATTTTATAGAAAAATCACAAGATACCTTTTTTGCTCAGGTTGAACCAGAGAATCTAAAACAAATTTGTTCTAAGTGAAAAAATTGATTTTTTGAATTCGTTTAAAAAATTGTTTAACAATTTTCCGACCGCGGTACTGCTTGGCACCATGTGGATTTGTTATAAGGACCTGTTTTTGAATAAGTTTGTGCAAAAAAATAAATCGAAATAATTTACCTAATGGGGACAAGCATGCAGCATGGAATATTTGCATTATGAGCCAAACTAAGATGGTTCGGAAAACATTAAACGATAGATACTGTTGTAGATGCGAGTTGCGCAAACGGCAACATGACCATAGGCTGCTGTTCGCATGTAATTAGCTGCCATAATATAATATTTATCGCATGGAAGATATTTTACAAAAATCATCAAGCCAGCAGAATATCTTAAAAAACTCTTTGACAATACAGATGTTATACCTGTAATAGACGAAGACAGCGATAAAGACTTTAGAACTGAAGTGTTATACCAACGAATATACTGGTAATACTGGTACAAGCACATGTTTGAATAATTAGAATATGTATAATGGAAGGTAATATTAGGGTACCTACTAAATACACACTAACAAAGAACAAAAAATTGATTATTCTGTTTTATTTTTGTTTTTTGTATCTTACCCAAAAGATATCACAATGACATCTTTACTTTATATAAAAATATTGCAAAAATTTGAAATTATTTTTGATTAATAGCGAGCTGAAAATATCTGAATAGTTTAACGGTGTCTAGTCGGACAAACTTTGATGTAGGTATGGAAACAGGGGAAGTTTTAATTGTGAAACGTGCCATCCTGACAAGTTTATGATTGTGAAAACTAGCACGTTGTTTTTAGTTTATTCAATAGAAAATTATACAAAATATCCCTAAAAACTCAGTTATTTCAAATTATACCTACATTACCTATAAAAAAAAAACCTTGAATTAATCTATTTTGAAGTCTATAACATGGAGAAAATCCCTAAAAACCACCGAACAAACCAGTTTTGCGGATTTTTGAAAATGGCGCACCTTACGGAAAAATCTGAAAAAAGTCAGAAATATAGTTTTTGATAAAATACACAAAACATAAAAAAAAATAGACATAAATCCATCACCAAAAAAAATATACGTATTAAAAAACAAAAAAAAAGAGGTTATAATAATGTACTTACACTCAACCTTCGGGTCCATAAAAATAGATGTTCTGTAAAAGCCTCAGCTGTGCGTGTGAATTTTTTGTAATTTATAATTTAATAATTATTAACTAGATATTCTAAATGGGAAATAAGCCACAATTTAACTAAAAAATGAACATTTAGAATAGTTAATTACAAAAATGCCCCAAAGAAATAGCTTCAGAATAACATTCATAATTTAATTGCAAACCAACTTAAAAAAAAATCGAAAAATTGATATTTTTGCCTCTGGGGGAGGGGAAATAGGGGAAGTGGGCTAAAATTGCGGTAAGTCCTAATTTTTTTAAATTATATAGAACGTAAAAAAAAATATTCAGGCTGTATCGACCACAAAAAATATAATTAGATCCGCAAAAATTCTTACAAAACTTAAAAAATAACATGGTTTTTGGGGGGTTTAAAAGTGTTTCGCCCAATTTTTGAATATCCTAATATACTCAGTTATTTTAAATTATACATAATCTATTAACAAAACCTTGAGTTGATCTATGTTGCAGTCTATAAAATGGAGAAAATCTTCAAAAACCCCCTAAAAAAAGTTTTCTTAATTTTTCAAAATGGCGCACCTGACGGAAAAATCTGAAAAAAATCAAAGAGATAGCTTTTGATAAAATACACAAAATGCAAAAAAAATTGGACCTGCAGCCCCCTCCAAAAAAAAGTTAAAGGTTTTAAAAAAGCTAAAAAAAATTTGAGGTTATGTACGCTCGACCTATGGGTCCATAAAAAATGGACATGTTTTGTAAAAGCCTCAGCTACACTTGTGAATTTTTTGAAATTTTTAAATCAGTTGGAACACAACTAAAAAAATTAAATCTAAAAATCTACGTTTTTGGCTGGAGGGGGGAGGGGTAAGGGGGGTGGCGAGCTAAAAATCCGCGTTATCTCATTTTTTAGTTGCATAGAACGTAAAAAAAATAATAAAATTGAATTCTGGGAGTGAGGGCATTTTGAATATCTTAACGGGGGGTACCCTTTGCTATTTTAGTGGCCGATGGTATGTTAGTGAAGTCCTTGAACAAACGTCAACCTCACCACCTAAAATCATCATCAATTGTCCAACACATATAAAAAGTATCGAAAACCTCCACTTTTCACCCTCCGTAACTCTGGAACCGTTGATTTTATAACAATTATGTATACAACCTTTTTTGTTTTAAATTTTATGTAGAACATTCTTCTATAGAACATTGTTTACGCTAAAGCATAGTTTTAGAAATATTGACGAAAAACGTAAAAAACTACTAATTTACCGACTTCTCCCCATCTCCCCCCCCCCCCGCAAGCCGGACGCTCAAAATGGTGTAACTTTACTGAACAATATGTGGACCATATGGAACAATTTGGTGTTGGAGGAAAACTTCTACTTTGGTTGTCTGGGTTAGGCCTTTTTTTGGACCAATTATACTATGCTACCTCCGTACCTTTGGAACCGTTAATTTTAGAAGGATTATGCACAGGGCCTTTTTTATCTCAAATTTAATGTAGAACATGTTTGTATAAAAGGTTGTTCATGCTAAACCACATAGATTTAGAAATATGTATTGACGAAAAACGTAAAAAACTACGAATTTACCGATTTCTCCCCCTGTCCCCCCTAAACCCGACGCTCAAAGTGGTGTGACCTTTTTCTGAACATTATGTGGACCGTATAGAACAATTTGGTGTTGGAGGATAACTTTCACTTTGGATGTCTGGGTTATGCCATCTTTTGGATCAATTGTATCATACTATTTGTAAGTGTCAAACTTGGGAGCCATATGTGAAAACAGGAAGTATACACTGATTAAAAATTCGCGTTCTAAGATATTGCGGGTATTTTTTGTTCTTCAAAATATAATTTACCGATGACTTTACCGGTAGTATGCATCCTTAGTAGCTAGGAATCGAAGGCTTAAGGCAAGTTTTATTAATCTAGGAATTGGTTCTCTCATATTGGTAGTCTGTTTCGTAATTAATCAGCTAACTTTATTCAAAAGAAATTCAAAATCACTTTGGGACATTCTAGTAAAGCTTTTGAATAAAATTATTTAATTCACAACACAATGAAGCTTTCTTTCTTCTTTCCATATGTTTCCACCTCCATATAAGATAAGAGATCTTTTCGGAGTTAGATTTAAGATTGTTCTTCTAGACGGAGAGGCAGCGCTAAAAAAATCTCTTTGAATTTACTAAAGCTAAATTTTTCACAGTTGATTATTGTGATTGTGTAGAGAAACATACTGCGGTCGGTCAAGCGAAACGTAGAACAGGGGTTACTGAGAGGGTATCAAAGTTGCTTTCCTACGAAGGTAATTAAATGCATTTACTAAGGCAGTACACACATTCTAAACTGAATATAAATAAAAGTTATTATAGTCGGTCAGCTGTATGACGGGACAGAGCCGGTCGGTCGGCCCCAATGAATGTACAGGGTTATTCACTATATTTTGACCCCCTTGTAAACTGCTTTATTTACAGAATTAGAAAAAAAATGTAAAATACAAAAGTTATTCGATTTTTTAATTATGATTTTTTGACATATATATCGTACTAGTGACATCATCTATTTGGGCGTGATAACGTAATCGACTATTTTTTTAAACGAGAATAGGGGTCGTGTGCTAGCTGATTTGAAAGGTTATTCAATTCTCTATACAGTACTATCCACAGAATAGTGTATAGTAAATTTACTTTCTAAGCTAATAGACTAATTATATTTGCTAATAGACTAATTTTTTATTATACGTACCTTAAATCTAATACTATCCTAAATTTTATTTCACTCATATAAGTCCTTAATAAGTCCATCTCACTTGTAACACAAACAAAAAAACATATGGGAATATAATTCACTCATCTGTTTACAATCTACATGTAGAAATAACAAATTGTTATAATTTTTGGTTATTCTTCTTTTTTCTTTATCTATTTTAATTATACTACATTTGAGGATGGTAACAATACTTACCTATACAACCTTGTAACACAAACATATAATACATATACTTACTTCAAAACGAACAATCCACTTGATCCCATTTCCTTGTTTGATCTTCCATTATACAGCCAAACCGCACTCCCATGAATTAAGTCTCCCCAGGGCCGACCCTTCCTCCGGCACTGAGTTAAAGGTCCTAACATCACCGAGGTATGGGCGAGAAATTGAGAAATATGTTCGTTATAATTTGACGTCTCCCTGGAGAAACTTACGAGGATCTTTGGAGGTGCGTAACAGAAACAATGGCCCGTTTTTGTGGAGAGAAAATTTCGGTTTAGTGTCTCTGGTATTACCGAGTAAATATGAATGTGGAGTGTTTTTTGATGTCACGGCACGGAGGTGTTAAGGTAAGGATTGAAAGGTTTTTGGAATCTCTTATTTGTTTTAGTGTGCGGAAACCAATAAACGCAGATCCAAGTAATTTATTGGTTTGAGAGTTCTTTAGATTCCTCTGGATCAAATTTTGTATTTATACGTGTTTGTAAATGTAAATATTATCCTCATTAAAGCATTTTGTTCTCCTAAACTCAAAATTCAATAGAATGGTCAGTGACCTATTTTCTAGGTTCTCAACAATAAGGCATATTGCATAATATAGTGGAAAGTTTCTATGCTATGAAACATATCAAATCCACAAGGAAAAGGTTTTCCTGTAGCCGGCTGTATGCCATATATCACAAAAAAATTATTTAAGTAAAATCCTCTTTAAAAAGTATATTTCTTAAAATTCCCTAATAAGGGCTGCAGCACAAAAGCAGAACTAGTTTTCGATCTGATTACAGATCATCATCAGTGCTGACCTAAAATAAGTATAACCTAATAAGTTAAAGCAAAATTAGAAGGTTATTTGAAGGTTATTACACCGAGAGAAAAAAATTCTTGACATAAAGAAACTTTATTAATATTTAAGAAAGATCGACTTGGCATATTGCCTAAGAAGTATATCTTTGTATGTAAGATATAATTTTCTAAAATATTTCAAATAAATTCTACTATAGCCAAAGAAATATATCTTACACATGATTGAACTATCACTTTCTGGCAAACTTCAAACCCATTTATCAGAAAGAACTTACACTTGATGTTAGTTAATTTTATTAGTCATAAAAATATATTTCTACACATTAGAAAAATATTCTTTCTGAGCAATAATATTTCTTAGTAAGAAATATTATTATTTTACTATTAATAATTAATTAATTTAATGTTAAGAAATATATTTCGCAGAGATAAACGTATATTAAGAGTTAAGTTAATATTTCTTGAAAATAAAGTGATATTACATACGGCGAAATAAATCATTGTGTTAAGGTAAAATCATTATTTATTAATAAAACAAGATATAAAACGTTATTATTACATACAAATATTTTCCCCACTCTTAAACCACTAGCTTCTAAACAACAATAAAAGGATGGAGAGGCAAATCCAACTTCCTCAAATTTTCCTTCTTTTGTTAATAGCACTTTGTATACCAGCAATTCACTAAAACAAAATCGTTATGTAGAAAGAGTAAACTTACTCAATGTAAAACATTGAAGCAGGCATAATAATATGTAATTTTCTTAATTTTTATAATCTAAAAGAGACAGCATACCTAATCATTAAGAAATTTTATTACGGGAAAGTATTATTAGTTTACATCTAAGTCATTTAATACATATTAACTAATTCACGGTTTTCGGCAATAACATTTCTTAACCATAAACATACATTTCTTTTAGACTAACTGATTTCTTTATCTCAAATAAATTAACAGAAAAAATCCTCAGCGTTGCACCCGCCATGTTTGATATAGCGTTGTATTGTATATTTTTATAGAAGACGATACATTCAAGAAACCTATTATAGTTGATACATAAGTATACACATTTTTAAAAAGGTATTTACATGTATGAAGTTCTACCATTTCTGGAAGGCCCCGCAGTTGGTTAATAACTCCTTTCTTAATATTGTTCTGAAGCTATATATTATATCATTCTGTCCCAGTTTTAAATTGTGGCATATTTCCCAGTTAGAATAATAAGCTCCTTTATTTCAGAGTCGTCCATCATTATACCTAAAAAGCATATAAAGATACTATTATGATTCTTTTTTAACCATTCGGATACGCAACAATATTATTATTACATCTTAAATTACTCAATTTACTTTTATTTAATACCTATATATGTACGTACCTTCAAAATATCCGTTAATTTTTTTAAAGTACACCAATAAATCCAACATCCATCTATATGAACATGAACATATCACGCCATCTTGACAAACACTGACGACTAAATCATAAATAGTTAATCTGCGCAATTCTTTTGTGGAAGAAAATCTCTTTGCCAGTAACATTTCGACATTAATGACAAAGTTTTTATTTTATAACCGCAGTTACTACAGAGGGTATTTCTGAAGAATTATTTCTTGTGGTTTAAAACATTTATTTGATTGCAAGAAAATATCTTGTTCACAAATATAAATATGGATTAACTTAACATTATATTTCTTATAGTGCAAAATATTTGTAGTTTTCAATTTAAGAAATAAAAACTTTAGCATAAGAAAATTAAACGTAATCATTAATGCATTTCTTAGTATTGAAGAAATTATCTGTAAGAAATTATTGAGTTGTGTTTAAAAAACTCGTTTCTTTATATGTGAACCGGTATGTTTAAGTTAATAGGATATGTTAACTTTTAAGAAATATTGCTCAAAGAAATCGGTGTTTTAGGAGAAAAGAAATTGTTCTCTCGGTGTATTTGAAGCTAAAGGTTGAAAGAAGATATAGGTTATACTCATAGGATACTAACATGCTAAGCCACCAAAATTAAAAATATTTGGGTAAAAACCCTTTTAAATTATACAGTCATGTAAACATTGACTAGAATTATTATAATATACATGGATGTATTAGATATCACATGATTAGGCCCCGGGCACCATTTGACCCTCACTTGAGTTGAGTTCGTTCTTCACATTTTGAACGGTTGTTGGCAACTAATTATAGTAACGGAAATCTTGAAAGATGTTAAGACTAAACTGACAGTGTAACAGGAAGTACCAATATGTACCTATTGGTTATATAACCAACAGTATATAACTTGTTGAAATTAAAACAACAGTAACGAACATCACTCTACTGTGATTATAAAATTAATTAAAATAAAAATAACCTCGAGTATTAAAGGTGAGAACATAAAGAAGATATCATTAAGTTGCACAAAGATGATGTTTATCTACGATGAGGGTAGGGAAGCAACAATACTCGTGAATGAATTATGTTGAGTTATAGAATCAATCAACTAAGAAAATTAATAATAAATCCTTTTGTGTTTGGCCATTATACCAAAGTTATTTCAGACCTCATCAAACAGCCAATATGAAAGGTACAGACTATAATATCGGACGATTTACCAAACATGTCACGAGAGGTATTTCAGCATGCTCATGCTTCATTTATGGCTCTATCTCTCATTATTCTTCTAATTCCTTCCCTCTATTCTAATACTGGTCTTCCTCTTCTTTTTATATTCTATGGAACATAGTTTAAGGCCTGTTTATGGTCATCGTTCATCGTCCATGCGAAAACGCAAGAACAAGACAAAGATTCCAAGATTTTGGGCAACACTAATAATCATATACTAATTTTTTTAAATTTCTTTGCCTGCTTAAGTGCACTGTTGTATTCTAGAGACGATACAAAGTTGAGCTACCCCCTTTCCTATCTTCATATTTTCTTACGTATCAGAATTCCTATATCGGTTGTACATTACTATTCGCATTTATAGTGTATCTTATTGAAAATGTTCGCATAATGAAAATGTGAGCATAACTTATCCCACTGTATATTTTTAATTAGCTAAAACAAAGAAAAGTAATTTTTCTAATACCTCAACCAATTTACATTCTCAATCTAATTAACTTACATTAAAAAGCTCCAGCATTCCCCCTGCCCAAAAAGCCAGGCCAGGCGAGACAGGTAACAACGTTTTGGTATTTTGAATACGATAATCAGACCGGAAACAGTATCTTACGACTCGCGCTGCATGTTTACTTTCTCTTTTTATTTTTTTCCTCCTGCAAAGGAGAAGGTTATCCGCGAGGCAGGAACGTTGCGACGTTTCGGCATTAGTTCCATCATCATGGATGCTACAATAATATTAAAGGTGCAATGGTGAAATTAGGTACTAAAAAAACGATTTACTAGGTTGAGATTGTCGTCACAAATGTTACATAATACACACTATAAGTAGTATTAAAAAAATGTACAATGAATTTTTTTAAATTTAAAAAATATTTTAAAAACCACTACATATTAAACTTATTAATTCTGCCGAAGTTCCGTCTCTAGCGCGTTATTGTTTTTAGTTTATCTGAACTAATAACTCGGATTTTCAATGTGCTGCTCTGCTGTATGATAATATTGTCTTTTTGGTTATTTTCATTATCTGCGTTTAGGTTATCTTCGAAATAGTATTTTCATTTATTTATAATTGGACGGCGTTATGCAGAAAGCTACCAACCCTCGATAGTGGCAAACTGAGATATTCAAGTTTAAAGTTTTTATTGATTTAAAAAATCTGTAGGATATGTTGCTACTACTTTGTAACTTTTTTTTGACTGTGGATAAATATTTTGGTATTTTCTACATGTTTAAATATTTTAATTGTAAATTAAAAAGAGAAATGGCAAATTTTTGTGGATTGGTAGGTTTCTGCATTTTGCAAAGTGGGAAATTAATACCAACAATATTAAATAAAAACGAGAGTAAAGTTAGAACAATAATTTTTATTTACAGGAAGTTAAGGATATGAATACTTAACGTATTAATTTAATAAATTTTAATATTAATCTACTTCATCCGCTTCAAAATCTAGATCTTCAACATTGACATTGTAACCCTCAATATCTTCAGTTACATTGGCACCCTGCAAATTTTGATAAAAAGTCAATGCATCAGCAGGAATAAGGTGCATCATTTCCTTTAAATTTTGTAATTTCGCCTCAGCGATAGGCTTCCCGTTAGGCCACAGTGGTATTAAATCGCTAAAGGTTTCTTCGTTAGCAGTTCTACCTCGAGAAGATTTTTTGATAGAAATTTTTTGATACGGTTGTGAAAAATCGTGTTGTTGTATCATTAGCCTAATGGGTCAGACTTTTCTATTTTGATTGACCTAATCTTCAACCAATTAATTTTTTCTTTATCTTCGGTCACTTTGCGATTAGCAAATTTTTTCTCAATGTTTATTACGCCTAAAAAATCTTCGACGTGCATTTGGGTTACTACCAATGGTCTCTCCTTTCTACAAGAACGCATTACCTCGATATAGTCATTTGGGGTATATACTCTTTGCTGTCGTTTAAGAGCCGACTCAATATCACTGAAATCAGTGTCGTTGGGCAAAAAACAATGACCAGAACAGATATTTTACGGTAATGCTTTCTAGGTTTGTGCGTGTCTCATGCAAAATTGATTTAAGCATAAGTATTAACTTAATATTTCGATTTTGCCCACCGCAAGAATCACACCAAAGCGTAAAATGTTTGACTTCTGGAGTTAATTTAGTTGTAACATGTTTTATACGGCAAGAGCCTATTTCTTGGTCGCCCCTTCCAGCCTACCCAAACGTAGCAGTATCCTCTATTTTCTTTAGCACTGTGTATTCCTGCATTATACACCCACAACTGACGCTTATAAAATACGATGCCTGTAGGTATTCTGGGAAGCGGTAGGGTTTTTTCCAAGCCAAACTTAAACACTCTTGATCTGTTTGTTCAGTCACTATCTTGAAATCATCTCTTCTCATTTTCTGTGCCTCCTCTGCAACTTGCAAATGCTTCGTATGTTCCTGCTTGATCTCTTCTTTTTTTCTTCATCCTTTTCATTATCTATTTTCATTTTAAAAGTATTTTTTAATGGCTTAATTTTCAAATTAAATTTCGTGTAGAATATGTTATTGTATGACATTATGCTTACGGGAATGGTTTCTTCCTGCTTGTACATGTCATACATTTGTTGTAAAGTGATACCAGGTGGTAAATATTTCGCCTCTGTTTGTTCCCGACGGTAGTGTGAAATGTATTTAGGTATTTTATTAATATGACTAACAACTGCTTGAATTCGTTCATCTGCTAATTTGTTTTTGCCTCCCTGTTTTAAACCTCTTTGATCACTAATAGGAGCCCGACCATGAAATTTCTTTAAAGCAGTGTTTACTCGAAATGCAGTTACCTTTAGAGTACCTATTTATAAACATTTCTCTACACACTTTTGTGTCCTTTATTTTATAAATTCTAGATAATTTCCTTTTTTCAATATTTCTACCATAAGACCTTTTTTTTCAATTTTGGATGCACTAGCAGCAATAAAATTAGTTTGAGCATCATGGCATCATATGAATTTAGCGACCAAAACCTCTCAAATTCATATTTTCGACTTTCAACAGAAACGTTTTCTGCACATTTAGATCTACAGTTATAATGGAAATCCCCAATATTTGCAGAAAGCTACTAACCCACTTGGATGCAAGTGGCGCTTTATTAAAATTCTACCAAGTGGGTTGGAAGGTTCCTGTAAATTAAAAGTATACTACCAAGTGGGTTGGTAGGTTTCTGCAAATTAGAATATCAGATAAATTGAATATGTGGCTTAGCATTTTTATAGTTTTATAGGTTATATATTAATCTAGAGGTGGTAGGTTTTTACAGAATGCAGAACTCGTATTTTGTTGTCCAAATATGCATCCAACCCAATATCTGATATATTGAGGGTTGGTAGCTTTCTGCATAACGCCGTCCAATTTTGATTTCAGTATTTAGTACATTATTTCACGGTTTTTGCTGTAGATTTTAAAGAACCGCTTGGATTGACATGAAATTTAGCATACGCATAGCTAAAATGTCAAATAATAAAAGTGATATGGTGCCGATGTGTGCTTTTACCCTAGGGGTGACTTCCACCCCCGCTCGGGGATGAAAAAATATATGTCCAAAATAAGTCCGCAAATGGATAAACTGATTAATTCTAAGGAACTTTTGTTCTATAAACTTTTTTTCACAAAGTCAATACTTTTCGAGTTATTTGCGAGTGAACATGTTCATTTTTCAACAAAATAACCACGTTTTTAGACGGTTTTTGGCAAATAATTCAAAAAGTAAGTATTGTATCGAAAAAAATGTTCTGAGTAAAAATATAGCCCGTAAAAAAGTAAAAAAAAATGACGTATGCATGAGGTCTCTACACCTAGCAGAACTAGAGTTATAGCTAATGAAAAATAGGTTCATGTTCACCAAATTCCAAATAGAGTATTTCAACGTGAAATATACAGAAAATGAAGCACTTTTTGGGGAAAACTCATTACAACTTTTTTAAACAAGTGTTTAAAAAAGCTTTATTTCTGTTTTTATAAAAAAGTTTCTAGCATCAAATGTAGGTAAGCAAGTTACGCTCAAAATAAAGTTAGTCCCTTTTGTTTTGGCAAAAAAAATCGTAAAGATCACCCCCTAATTAGCAACTTAAATGAAATTAATCGTTACCGCTTCACAAGTTACTTTACTTATGTTGTGTTTATATGATCTGTAAGTTTCATCGATTTAAAGTGCTTATTTTTGAAAACAATTGGTTTTAAAGTAAATTTTTTAAAAATTTTAATTTTGAAAAAAAAAAACGCATTTTTTCAAAATAACTTAAAAATAGTTGGAGATAACAAAAATCTCAAACAATAAAAAAGTCGGCTTAGCTTTTCTAAATCTTTTGTATTTTTTTGTTTTTTTGTAAGACAAAAATTGGCTAAGATTATAAATTTGCATACACTCGTGATTGGTGAATCGTTGAAACTTGTTGAAAAGAAACTGTTGAAACTGTTGAAAAGAAACTTGTGAAATGGTAACGATTTAGTTTATTTGAGATGCTAATTAGGGGGTGATTTTCCTGATTTTTTTACCAAAGAAAAGGGACCAACTTTATTTTAAGCGTAACTTGTTTACTTTTGATGCTATAATTTTTTTATAAAACACAAATAAAGCTTTTTTTAAACACTTTAAAAAGTTGTAATCAGTTTTTCCCAAAAAGTGCTTCATTTTTTGGTTATATCACGTTAAAATATTCGACTTGGAATTTGCCGAATATGAACATATTTTCATTAGCTGGTAACTCTGCTTCTGCTACGTATAGAGACCTAATATAATATACACCATCTTTTTCAATTTTTTACTGGCTACATCTTTGTATCTTTGGATATCTACAAATATTTCAAATTAGCCAAATCGGTTCAGTCATTCAGGAGCTGTTATAAAAAAGACTTACAAAAATAAAAGGACGTATATTAAACGTCATTAATTTAATGTTTACATATCGACAAATGTTCTGGACAAACTGCACGACGTGTCGCATTAGGATTTTATAAGATTAGATGTTAGAATACTCATCTCACTGTATATTTTTAATTAGCTAAAATAAAGAAAAGTAATTTTTCTAATACCTCAACCAATTTACATTTCCTTTCTAATTAACTTACATTAAAAAGCTACCCGGCCTAAAAAGCCTTGCCAGGCCAGCCAGGTAACGACGTTTCGGTTTTTTGAATACGATAATCAGACCGGAAACAGTATCGCACGACTCGCGCTGCATGTTTTTCTTTCTCTTTTTATTTTTTTCCTCCTGTAAAGGAGAAGGTTATCCGCGAGGCAGGAACGTTGCGACGTTTCGGCATTAGTTCCATGTCACCGGCGATGATATATTGACGGTTACCGGAGAGCTCAGCCATTCATCCTCAAGGTACTGATAAGGAATCGGGAGGAAGGAAGTGTCGATGCAAAACGGAGATGTTTGCCTTCGCGTTCATCCTCTCATTGGATTGCTTTTGAATTGGCCGCGATATCTAACAGACGTGAG
This sequence comes from Diabrotica virgifera virgifera, assembly GCF_917563875.1. NCBI lineage: Eukaryota > Metazoa > Arthropoda > Insecta > Coleoptera > Chrysomelidae > Diabrotica > Diabrotica virgifera. The sequence continues at coordinate 215,520,537 of NC_065451.1, read as the reverse complement.
TAATTACGGGAGGAAATATGAAATGTTTGATAAAAAAAGGCGTTGTATAATGTCACGGCGCGAATAATGTAGCGGTATAGGTATAGGAGACATGTTCATACCAAATATCAGCAAAACTGATATTCACTTCAAACAAAATAGAGACAAAGACGTGAAGATTAAAAAAGAAAGAAATAGGCTAGTGGTTTGTTGATGTTAGGTATATGATTTAATTTAAACAATCAATTGTTTTTACACGATAGGCATTCTGAAATTATTCTTAGTCTAAGTAATGAAGCTTAAAATAGGACAAAACCTCGCAATTTTTACAGAATGGATCGATTTGCTTGAAAATTTCAGAATAAGTAGTGGATAGTCCAAGGATCAAAATCTATATGAGGCCGAAAGGCGCTTTTACCATGCGGGTGGTTGCCACCCCAACTCGGGGGTGGAAGTTTTTATTATATTTTGACCACAAGAGTTGGTAAAAACATTCATTATAAGCAAAAAACGTTCTATACATTTTTTTGATAAAATTAATAGTTTTCGATTTATTCGCTATCGAAAGTGTTAGTTTTATGTCGAGAAAATCAATGTTTTTAATCAGTTTTCTGCTAATAACTCGAAAAGTTTTCGTTTTGTCAAAACAACTTTACTTAACAAAAATGTACCTTTTGAAAAAATAAACAAAATCTTTTTTTTTTATTTTCTTTAAGACCAATAGTGATCGAGTTATACTTTATTATATGTGGGCTCTTCTTCGTCAAATGCTAAATATTGTAGTTTCAAAGTCAAAGGACGGGAAAACTATGCATTTTTCGAGGATAACTTGTTAAAACTAATTTAAAGTATTTAAAAATATGTATCTCCAGAAATAAAAAAAATCTATAGCTTAAAAAATTAAGTGACTTATAATGAAAAGAATGTCAGTCCCTATTTTTTTCAGCAAAAAAGTGATCGTAAACAACCCCCTAATCACCACCCTAATTAAAATTTGTCATTGATCTGATTTGGTTTTCTTGATTTATGTATTGTTAATAAGAGGTTCTAGAATAGAAGATTGATCGGCTTAGAATGATTATTTAGTTTTAAAAAAAATGGAGTTAAAAGCGAATAACGAGTTTTTGTAGTTTGGTAAAAAATGTCTTTTTCTTCATAATAGAAAGATTATCATCAGAAATACGAAAAAATATTTAAATATTAAATTGTAGCTTATTTAATTCCCAAGAACTTGGTTTGCAAAAATTTTTTACGGCAAAAATTGAGTGAGCTATTGACAATTAAAACTTGTAATATCATGCAAAAATCACCTTTACCAACCCTTTCAATGCCCCCTGTTTTTGTGACTAAGAATTTTAAAAGGATTTAATATTAATAGATCTTGTAAGAACCTAAAAAATTCTCTTTTAACGAAGTTTTTAAGATAAAAAATAAAAAAGTTACGGTTAAAAAGACAATATAAAAAAAAGGAGAAATCCAATTGGAAGCATAATATTGTAAGTTAGCGGTGTTTTTAGTCATTGGATTTATTTATTCTTCTTTATTTATGTATTATTAATAGAATCTGGAGGTTTGACTGGCTTAAAATGATCAGTTTTTAAAAAACTGAAGTTTAAAGCGAATAACGAATGTTTGCAATTTGGTAAAAAATGCCATTTTCTTCAGAATAGAAAGATTAGCATCAGAGATACGAATAATATAAAATTGTAGGTAATTTAATTCCCAAGAACTTGGTTTAATAGAATTTGCTTTACGGCAAAAATTGAGTGAATCGTAAATGAGTATACCATCAAAAAACATTGATTTTTTAGATATAAAACTAACACTTTCGATAGCGAATAAATCAAAAACTATGAATTTTATCAAAAAAATGTAAGGACAATTTTTTGCTTAGAATGAATGGATTTATTAACTTTTGCGGTCAAACTATAATAAAAAATTTCCACCCCCGAGATGGGGTGACAACCACCCTCATGGTAAAAGCGCCCGTCGGCATCATATAGATTTGGATCCATGGACTGTCCACTACTTATTCTCAAATTTTCAAGCAAATTGATCCATTCTGTAAAAATTGCGAGGTGAAAAGCTTTGGTTTCTGGACTAGTCCAAGTAATGAATCTGTAAATAGGACAAAACCTCACAATTTTTACAGAATGGAACGATTTGATTGAAAATTTAAGAATAAGTAGTGGATAGTCCAAGGATCAAAATCTATATGATGCCGAAAGGCGCTTTTACCATGGGGGTGGTTGCCACCCCATCTCGGGGGTGGACCTTTTTTATTATATTTTGACCACAAAAGTTGGTAAACACATTCATTCTAAGCAAAAAACGTTCTATACATTTTTTTAATAAAATTAATAGTTTTCGATTTATTGGCTATATAATGTTTTATATCGAAAAAATCAATGTTTTTAATAAGTTTTCTGCTAATAACTCCAAAAGTTTTCGTTTTAACAAAACAACTTTACTTAACAAAAATGTACCTTTTAAAAAATAAACAAAACCCTTTTTAAATTTTCTTTAAGACCAATAGTAATCGAGCTACACTTTATTATATGTTAGCTTTTCTTCGTCAAATGCTAAATATTGTAGTTTTAAAGTCAAAAGACCGGAAAACTATGCATTTTTCGAAAGTAGCTTGTTCAAACTAATTTAAAGTAAAATAAAATTTTTATTTTTAATTCAGTTGCAATGCGAAGGCAAAACAATCCTACTTTTCAATTAGAATACGGAGCGCAGTCCAGTCCCTTGAATCGCGATTTTCGGCTCTTATTGGAGCCTCATCGGAAAGAACGTAGGCTTGTTCTCCATCAAAACTTCATCTTATAATTTAAAGTATTTAAAAATATCTATCTCTAGAGATAAAAAAAGTCTCTAGCTCCAAAAATAAGTGAATTATAATGAAAATAATTTCAGTCCCTATTTTTTCAGCGAAAAAGTGATCGGAAGCAACCTCCTAATCACCACCCTAATGTAAATTTGGTGATTAAAATTATTTGGTCTTCTTTATTTATGTATATAATGGCCTTTTCTTCAGAACAGAAAGATTAGCATCAGAGATTCGAAAAAATGTTTAAATATGAAATTGTAGCATATTTAATTCCCAAGAACGTGGTTTGCAAAAATTTTTTCTGCGACAAAAATTGGGTGAGCTATTGACAATTAAAACTTGTAATAACATGCAAAAACCACCTTCCCCAACCTTTTCAAAGTTACCTCTTTTTGTGACTGATGATATTAAAAAGATTTAATATTAATAAACATATAGATCTTGTAAAAACCTACAAAATTATTTTTTAACAAACTTTCTAAGATAAAAAATAAAAAAGTTACGGTTAAAAAATCAATATATTTTTTTGAAAAAAATAAAAGGAGAAATCCAATTGGAAGCATAATAATGTTAGTTAGCGATGTTTTTAGTCATTGGCCTTATTCATTATTCTTTAATTGTGTATTATTAATAGATGCTAAAAGTTTGACTGGCTAGAATGATTAGTTTTTAAATAACTGGAGTTAAAAGCGAATAATCGTTGTAATAATATATAGAAACATGTAATTAGGCTTTGCCTGTTTGTTTCTTAAATAAATAAATAACGAACTTTGTAGTTTGGTAAAAAATGCCATTTTCTTTAGAATAGAAAGATTAGCATCAGAGATAGGAAAAAATGTTTAAATATGAAATTGTAGGTTATTTAATTTTCAAGAACGTGGTTTGAAACCATTTTTTCTACGGCAAAAATTGAGTGAATCGTAAATGAGTATTATCGAAAAACATTGATTTTCCGATATAAAACTAACACTTTCGATAGCGAATAAATGGAAAACTATTAATTTTCTCAAAAAAATGTATAGAACATTTTTTGCTTAAAATGAACATTTTTATCAACTTTTGTGGTCAAAATATAATAAAAAATTTCCACCGTCGAGATGGGGTGGCAACTACCTCCATGTTAAAAGCGCCTTTCGGCATCATATAGATTTTGATCCTTGGACTATCCACTACATATTCTCAAATTTCCAAGCAAATCGATCCATTCTGCAAAAATTGCGAGGTAAAAAGCTTCGGTTCCTGGACTACTATTAGGTTTTTCATTTCTTCTATTAGCTTTTATCCCCCAATATTACATAAAACTATGTTGGGTTTTTGTATAAACTCGTGTCAAAAATAATTTATTGCAAAATGATGTCGGAAATTTTAAGTTGTATAGAATACATTCATCATTCATCGAAAATTGAAAAATCTCTTGTAATTTCGGTTTTTTTTGTTAATATAAATCCTTACATAATTTGTGTTATGCTATTGCAACAGTAACAATATTAGTCTATCATAATAAAGTAAGTTTTCCTAAAATCCACCGAAATTCGAAGACTGTTTGCAACTCGTTTGAATAATCTCCGAACTAAACACAGTAACCCCAATTCCGTACAAATATTATTCAATCGTCCAAATAGATGCTCCTATCCATTTACTTATTGCTCGCTATTTATGGATCTATCTCTTATCTGAATTGGAGCGATAGGGAAGTTGAGTCTGAAGGAAATAAACAAAAGACACTCGGAGTCGCGTTCGGTCTTGAAGAATTGCCAGATTTTAGTTTTAGATATGTGAACGGCATTTTTCTTTTGTTTTCAACTTAAGCGTTCATAACTCATATCAAGTTTTTTGTTGTGTATACGCCAAGAATCCGCGAGAAGGGTTCAAATGAGAGTAGGTTTCGGTGTTCATATTCAGAGCAATTTGGTTTGTAGCTGTTAGCATTAAAATTTCTACATTTGTAATTTGCAGCTCTTGAAAAGAAACCGAAATATCTCGCAAAAAATGCCAGATTCCTGAAACTCTAAACCGTGAATGCATAGTAGCATTCTTCATGCTCAAGTAGTCTTTTAATTTTTTGTTGCTGTGATGCACTAAGTCTATTAATTAATTCTGTTTTTAACTTAACATACCTGTCTGTAGCAGGTGGTGATACCATGACGTCCCTAACTTCGGATATACAGGGTGTTTCATTGAGAAACGGAAATAATTTAATGGTGAATAGACGTCACCGAGCCGGTTGTATTTAGATATACTACATTTTTTGTCCTACCGACTTTTATAACCGAGTTACAGGGTGTTTTATCGATTTTGCCCATTTCTTTCCTAAGTCATAACATTAGAACCACCCTGTATATATTTTTTTGATATTTATGAATTTTTTTATGAAAACCCAAACGCCCGACATACTAACCATAAGAAAAATCCAGGTCTGGATTAACAAAAAAATATAAAGTAATTGTGACCTTAAAACAACATCCTGTATATTCAAATTTTGAAAATCTGTTTGCATATTTGAAAAGAGCACAAAAAAGTAAGTTTAATGGTTTGCTTTTAAAATGCGCAGACAAATTTTCAAAATTTCAATATACAGGGTGTTGGTTCAAGGTCACAATTACTTTATATCTTTTTGTTAATCCGGACCTGAATTTTTCTTATCATTAGTAATTGGGTCGTTCCAATATGGTCAATAAGTGTTGATTATTTTTAAAATGAGTATTTATTCATTAACTTTAATAATTTATAACTAAAAGTTAATAATACCTGCTTTTTAATGTCAGAGTTCTTAAAAAATTCAATATAATTTCAAAATTAAAGTCATAAAATGGTCTGGCCGAAAAATTTAAGCAAACCATTAAACTTACTTTTTTGTGCTCTTTTCAAATATGCAAACAGATTTTCAAAATTTGAATATACAGGGTGTTGTTTTAAGTTCACAATTACTTTATAATTGTTGTTTATCCGGACCTGGATTTTTCTTATGGTTAGTACCTATGTCGGTCGTTTGGGTTTTGAATGAGACATATGTGTACCAAATATCAAAAAAATATACAGGGTGGTTCTAAAGTTATGGCTTGGGAAAGAAATGGACAAAATCGATAAAGCACCCTGTAACTCGGTTATAAAAGTCAGTAGGGCAAAAAATGTAGTATATCTAGAACCGGTTCGGTGACCTCTATTCACCGTTAAAGTATTTCTGTTTCCCAATGAAACACCATGTATATGCTGTTTCTAAATTAGCAACTAGATAATTGAACTTTGTCAAGTCAATTGTAATATTTGCTAAAGGAAATTGGTTTTCCATTTGCAGGAACCAAATTTTGGGATAGTTGGCCCAGAATGGTGGGATTTTAACTGCTATCCGATCAATTCCTGAACCACTATTATTGGCATTGTCTGGCATTTTCACTGTTCACTGTTTTTAACCGACAAAAGTATATTATCAACACTATTTTTTAAATGTTTGTGTCGTTGTAAATACCTCGGGGTCACCAATGCTCCGTGGTTGTGATTGGATGCGTGTAATAACTTTATTGTCCATGGAAACAAATAAAATAATATTAAATAAAACGTAAAACAACAAACTGACAATAATATATTTATTTCGGTAAAGAGCGTGCTTATTTCTCGGAGAGGGTGTGTTTGACCTTTCCCAACCGACCGCTAAGATGTGACTGGACTGAACTCATTAATTTTGTCGTCATATGTTTTAAGATTTGAAGTTGAAGGCCCTTAAAACTGTTATTGATATAAGGGGCTGGACGATATAATTTATGGTATTTTATTTCCCATCCATTAAACTGAAAAAGGTTTAGGCACTTAATAATATGTCGGTCTAAGTGACTATGTGACCTACTAGACCAGGACTAATCGGATGTAATCGGATCTAATGGTGGCATTCGGATTTTTGCAGATAAAGTTAGGTGTCACCTTCAGTAATAATAATTGACTTATGCTCCTTCTCAAATATGCCCGGAACATTAATAAAAAATTTAAAATATTTAAAAATTTCGAAAAACGTCGATTTATTTCTGCTTTCTTTGCTTATAACTTTAAAACGGTTCGTTTTGGAAGAAAGTCGTAGAGAAATAAATAAAGATAATTGAGTTTTGTATGATATACGACTGGTCAAAAATGTCTTAAGGTATTACCTTTTCTGCAATATAGCAATAAATACAATGTTGTGTAGCAATGAATACTGTTGTTATTCAATGTTTCTTAACCAGTTTGGCGGCACTTAGAACCTTAGTAATTCGCTTAGAAAATTCTTATAACTTACTTAAATGGTCTACCAAATTTCAGTAAAATCGACCTAATACATTTTGCATAATAAATTTGCAATGTAAATGTTTTTAAAAAAGTTCTAATTTTTTAAAATCTTTCTAAACAAAAAGTAGACCATTTAGAAGTTGGCTAATTTTTTTACATATAAAGAGGTGCTCTACCTATCTAATAGACTTTACAGAATTAAATCCGGATTATTTATGGGGCCTCAGCAACGTTTTAAAATTATAAACAATTTTTTGGCTTATAAACAAATAGCTTTGTTTAATAATAAAAAAATTAATTTTTAGCAATGCAAATAATAAAAACCGGTATAATTTGACTTAAACTTTCTGCTGTCAGCAGAATTGCTATTTTATTTTTTAATCAAAAGTTATTCTCGTTCAAAAATTGCAATTTTTCGATTTTTTGAATGTTCCACCGCGTTTATCTCGAAAACTATGAATCATACGAAAAAACTTGTAAGAACATTTTTTGCTTAGAATTACCCAAGAAATACAAAAAATGTTTTATTTTGCGAAAAATCGATGTTATGTAATTCCTCAAGTTCTTTGTTTATAACAATCTTATCGACATCCGGATCAACTGTTACCAAAAACATTCGTGTTCTACGGGTCAAAATACATAAAAAAACTTGGGTAAGTCCATCTAAATAAAGGAGCCCGTAGCACCCCCCCCCGGACACAACACTAATTTGTTTATAAGCCAAAAAATTGTTTATAACTTTAAAACATTGCTGAGGCTGCTTAAATAATCCGATTTCAATTCTGTAAAGTGCATTAGATAGGTGAAGTACTTCTTTATATGTAAAAAAATTGACAAATATTTGTATGTTCTAGTTTTTGTTGTGCAAGATTTAAAAAATTTTAATTAAAAAAAAGTTTAGATTGCAAAATTATTATGCAAAATCTAGTAAGTCAATTTTAATGAAATTTGGTGGACGGTTTTAGCACAGTACAAAAATTTTCTATGCGAATTAGGAAGGTTCCAAGTGTAACCTAAATAATGGAAAAACATTGAATAAGGACAGGCTTGTTTTGCCCCCTTATTTTATATTTATTGCTATTTTGCAGCAAGGGTGTTAAATTAAGACATTTTTAACCAATCGTATCTGATAGAACATTTAATTATCTTTGTTTTATTCCCATACGACTTTGTTCCAAAATGAATCGTTTTAAAGTTATAAGCAAAGAAATTAGAAAAAAATACGAAATTTTTTGAAATTTTTAAATATTTTATTTTTTTTTTATTAATCCGGGAATATTTGAAAAGGAGCATATAAGTGAATTATTAATTAACGAAGTTATCACCTAACTTTATCCGCAAATATCCGAATCCCACCTCTCATATCCACCTAAAAACAGATCCTTCCTGGTCTATACTTAGAAGTGTGTACAAGTCATACAGTCTTTTTCAATTAATTAATAATATAAATATGGTTTTGTATATTATAAGTGGAAAAAATGTAAATTTTAAATGAGGCGTATTATTTCGTTTAGGGCAAAAAGTTATTAAAACTTAGTAATTAAAATTAGTAATTAAAAAAATAGTAATTGTAGCTTGCCTACAATTATTTTGCTATCTCTTAACTGCATTAAGTACTTTATAGTTCTTTTACGTTTAACAATTATTAACCTCTTCGATATATGCTTATAAAACGTGTTTATATGATTTACACTTTCCGCGGGAATTTCCCCCAAAATCGATCTGACTTTTTGCAAACGGTAAACGCCTCGGGTTATTATAATGGCATGCAGATGCACTCAGTAAAATGAGCATTTCAAAGAGCATTCGACGGTGTGCGATGATGCGTCGGTTTTGATCTCGAGGATCTAATATTTCCATGATGATATTTCCATCAAATATTTTTACTAGTTAGGCCAGTCGCTCCCACGCGAGTATTTATAGTTCAGAGGGAGTTTTGTACGTTTTGTAGAAGAGAAAATCGAATATAATACAGAGAAATACTAGAAACGTTTTATAAAAAACTTTAAGCTGTGTATTAATCTCTTTAAACGTACTCTCTCTCTCTCTCTCTCTCTCTCTCTCTCTCTCTCTCTCTCTCTCTCTCTTGTCGTTTTCCCATTACTGAGGATCGTGATTTCTTCCAATATTCCTAACAATGTTTCTCCATTGGTCTCTATCTTCAGCTGCTCTAAGAGCTTCGCAGAATGAGTTTCCAGCTGAATGTTTTATTTGGTCAGACCATCCAGTTGGTGATCGTCCTCTTGATCTCCTCCTTGGAACGTTTCCAGAAACAATTAATCTCTCCAAACTGTCGTCACCTCTGCAAACCACGTGACCAAAGAATTGCAGTATTCTTTGCAGACATATTGTGGATAGCCTTTTTTTAATCTTGAGTTGGTTTAAAATGGAAACGTTTGTCCTATGAGCTGGCCAAGGTATGCGCAGCATTCTTCTCCAGCACCACATATCAAAGGCATCAATTTTTTGGCGCTTGCATGCGCGAAGAGTCCAAGTCTCTGCTCCGTATAAAAATATTGAGAATACAAGGGCATTCACCAGTCTCATCTTGATTTTTGGGAGTGAACTTCTGCTTCACAGTTACCATCGTTAGTTATACTAGACCCAAGATAGACAAAGGTGTTTACTATTTGGTATTCCTGTAATATGTTAGTCAGTTGAATAGTGTCGAATCTGCCGACCACCATTATTTTTGTCTTAGCTTTATTGATTTTTAGACCAACTTTATTGCTTTCGTACTCAACTCTTCGCAGGAGATCAAACATTTTTTTCTCATTTGCTGCTATAAGTGTAGTGTCATCAGCAAATCTTAAATTGGAGATTTTCCTACTAGCTACTGTTACTCTACCGGCCTATCCTTCTAAAACCATCCTCATGACATGCTTATCATAAATGTTAAATAAGTCAGGTGACAACACGCATCCTTGTCTAACACCTCTCTCGGTCTTGAATTGGTTTGAGAACTTATGATCTAGTCGTACTGTCGCTATATTGGACTGGTACAGATTTTTAATAAGTGTCACCAGGTGCATCGGTGCGCCTATTTCTATAAAAATGACCACATATTTATCCAGCCACCATCAAATGCCTTTTGGTAGTCAACGAAGCATATAATCATAGGTACTTGAAATTCTCTAGACTTTTCAATGAGTTGTCTCAGGTTCAGGATTTGTTCCCTTGTACCTTTACCCTTTACAAATCCCGCTTGTTCCTGAGGTATTTGGTAATGTAGATAGGTTTTTAATCTGTTTTTGATGATGTGTAACAAGATTTTACTAGCATGTGTTATTAGTGCCAGTGTGCGGTAGTTTTCACATCTGGTGGTAGTTCCTTTTTTGTTTAGCGGGATATAAATTGAGGTACACCAATCAGATGGCCATTTTCCTGAGTTCCAAACAGCGACACAGATTTAAACGTATTATTAATCAATATTCCTCAAAATAAAATTTGACAATTGAAAAAAAAACCAAGGAAAAAGCAAAAAATCGCTTATTCCAATAAAGCTCGATCACGGAGGATGAACTAATAAAGATCTGTAATAGAGTAGGAAATAATAAAGTTCTGGGCTTAGATGGAACCCCAAATATCGCTTTAAAAGCAGCGATAAAAGAATCACCTGCAATGTCCCCCAGAGGTTTACAATATATACAGTGGTGTTAAAAAGTTCTGCATCACCTTACCAAATACGCGGTCTGTCGTCGATTTTTCCTTGTTCAGCATACTTCTTAATGACTCTAATTACTGTAGATTGATTACAGTTTACTGCGGATACTATCTCGTGACTAGATTTGTCATTTTTATGGTGAAAAATAATTTCAAAACGCTTTTCGTTCGATAATTTAGTTTGTTTGGTCTGGGATGAAATTTTGACCTTTTTATCAAAAATAAAAGAGCGAATAAATGTGTAAGGCTAACTACAGTGTTTATATGTTCAAAATATGTGGCAAATTTGTCATTAAGATTCAATTTAATAGTACTTTAACGACTTAATAATCACCTCATATTTTTCTCGGATTATGGAAAATCCGTTCAATCAGATTATGTTAATCTTTTCTGTAGAATTTTGAGCTAGTAATTAAAAAAACACTAGTCAGTATACCGATAATGCTAATTACAAGCACAAACTTAAAATTATTAAATGAAATAAATGGCGACTCGATTATTGGCGAGTTATTGGCGAGATTATTGGCGATTAAATGGCGACTTAAAATTATTAGCGAAAATATACAAAAAACTTGTGTTTAACCTTAAAAACTATAAGGCGCTTAGGTGATGCAGGAATTTTTAACACCACTGTATCTCAAGGAGGGCGCTCTCCCACACATGTAGAAGCGGTAAAGACTAGTACTTCTACCAAAAGCAAAGAAACTATCAGATGAACCATTATCTTATCCTCCCCTAACTATGCTGGAAACAGTTGCAAGATACTAGAACCAATAGTTTATCAAAGAATCGACGCAGCACTTGAACCGCTGCTCAACAGAAATCAGTATGGTGTTCTAAAATGGACACTCAACACTGGATGCGATAAATCTTGTCGATAACACAGCTAATGTGGTGATCGCAGGGACCAGCTGGAAGTGGGTACGAAGAAGTACTGGCTGCTGGCCATATTAGACATCAAAAATGTTTCCAACTTCGTCAACTGAGATTGAATTATGCGAGATCTTATCGAAATGAAGGTAATGGCGTATCTAAGAACAGTGACTAGCTACTTGACTGATCCACTTTTGAAATATGATACAAAGTCAATCTAAAACTAGAGAAGCACAAAACCGAGGTAGTCCTTATTACTATACTAAATTTAAATTCAAGATGCAGTAGAAATAAACAAACTAAGACACGCTAAATGCTACTAGGAGCACTCTCGAATCATAATTTACCATGTATACAGGGTGCGCCAAACCTCTGGTTTTCTTTGATTACGGCTAAACTATGAGATATACAAAAAAATGTTTATAACAAAACTAATGCGCATCAAAGAGATCTATAATTTAAAATTATTTTCAATTATACAGGGTGAGTCAGAACGACGGTATGAACTAAAGTTGTATTTTTTTAAATGAAACACCCTGTATATTAAATAATTTTTGAATATATTATTTAAAAATATGAAAAATGTGTATAAGGTCTTATAGGCCTAAAGTTAATAATTTTCGAAATATTTAAATTTTTATTGAGAAAAATGGTAATATTTATAGGGTTGTGGATTATGTTTCCAAGGAAATAAAAATTTAAGTGATAGGTCAAAGTTTTTAAAATATAGTGTTATTTTTAAATAATTTAATATTTTTTACTTTTAGCCATAAAATATACAGTGTGATCACTATTTGCAAATACAAAATTTTCTCATTTTTTTTAAATGGGACACCCTGTATATTAGTTTTGCGTTTTGTAGTAAATATTACAACCTTTCTTTTGGTATAAGGTTGTATGTACCTAGCATGTTTCGTTTTGTAGATATTTTAAAAAAACTATAGATCTTACGTTTTTGTGGATTTTTTATTTAAAAATTTTTTTGCAAAAAAAATAATTATAAAGTTTTAATTAAATTAAAATGTTTTAGAAGCATACACTAAAATATAAAATATGAAAATAAAAACGTAATTATAGATTAAAATAAATCGTATGCTAGTACAATTCAATTGAATTTAATAACTTTAAATTATTTTACAAAAAATATTTTACCATATTAATGAATGCATAAATTAGTTACTAAATTAAATAAACAACCAAATTTTAAATCAACCGTAGTAATTTTTCTACCGCAGCAACTTTCCTGTACCAAATTAATTGTTAGTTATGTTGTATTTACGAGTAAGATCAGTTAATAACTTTTTAATTTACCTACATCTTGAGAACGTATAAAGTATGCTTTGAAACAAATGAACGTTATGGAAGTATATTAACAAGTAAATAGTATCTATGTACCTACTCGTGTCACAAAAGCTGGTAATAATTTCTAATGGTTTCGCCCAAAACAAATGTCATATCCAAAAATTTTTCGGTTAAAAAATTTAAATTTAAAATATAAAAAATTGTTACAAAAATTTCAACTACAAAAGTATTACCAGCTTTTGTGACACCAGTAAATACTATTTATAATAATAAATAATTTGGCTGATACATTTAACATTCATTTGTTTCAAAGCATACTTTATAATAATTTTTATATTCTCAAGATGTATGTAAGTAAATTTAAAAGGTAAATTAAAAGTTTAACTAAATACAATTTAACTAACAATTAATTTGGTACAGGAAAGTTGCTGTGGTAGAAAAATTACTACGGTTGATTTAAAATTTGGTTGTTTATTTAATTTAGTAACTAATTTATGCATTCATTAATATGGTAAAATATTTTTTGTAAAATAATTTAAAGATATTAAATTCAATTGAATTGTACTAGCATACGATTTATTTTAATCTTTAATTACGTTTTTCTTTTCATATTTTATATTTTAGTGTATGTTTCTAATACGAGATTATAATTATTTTTTTTGCAAAAAAATTTTTAAATAAAAAATCCGCAAAAACGTAAAATCTTTAGTTTTTTAAAAATATCTACAAAAAAAAAATTGTATGGTACATACAACCTTATACCAAAAGAAAGGTTGTAATATTTACTACAAAATTCAGAATTAATATATAGGGTGTCCCATTTAAAAAAAATGAGAAAATTTTGTATTTGCAAATAGTGATCACACTGTATATTTTATGTCTAAAAGTAAAAAATATTAAATTATTTAAAAATAACACTATATTCTAAAAACTTTGACCTATCACTTAAATTTTTATTTCCATGGAAACATAATCCACAACCCTATAAATATTACCATTTTTCTCAATAAAAATGTAAATATTTCGAAAATTATTAACTTTAGGCCTATAAGATCTTATACAAATTTTTCATATTTTTAAATGATATATTCAAAAATGATTTAATATACAGGGTGTTCCATTTAAAAAAATAAAACTTTAGTTCATACCGTCGTTCTGACTCACCCTGTATAATCAAAAATAATTTTAGATTATAGACCTCTTTGATACACATTAGTTTTGTTATAAACATGTTTATATATATCTCATAGTATATATTTAAACATTTTTATGTATATCTCATAGTTTAGCCATAATCAAAGAAAACCAGAGGTTTGGCGCACCCTGTATACATTTTAAATCCCAAATAATGGTTTCCAAAGTTTACACATTATAAATTATGATTCGGGAGTGCTCCTAGTAGCATTTAACGTGTCTTGGTTTGTTTATTTCTACTGCATCTTGATTGTAAATTTAGTATAGTCGGAAATAGGTGGAAACCGTAACACTAAGCATTGGGGAACATGAAATCACATCACAACCATCCTTTCGGTACTTGGAAGTGATGATTAAAGCCAGACTCAATTTCAAGCAGCAGATGGAGTATGTCAGTGCTAAAATGTTAGTAGTAAAAGCAGCCACATCAAGGTTAATCCCGAATGTAGATGGGCCAAAACAAAGCAGGAGGATGTTATTGTCGTCAGTAGTCACGTCAGTATTAACATACGGAATATCCATTTTGGTTGATATCCTCTAACTAAACCCAGGAATCATGAAGGAAGGTCGTGTCAGAATATCGTGTGAGCGCCTTGAGAGATTCCAGAACATTCCGCACAGTATTTGAGGACGCCATATACGTCATAGCCGACATGTTACCCATTGCAGTAACTAACTGAAGACAGGAAGACCCATTATCGGCAAACAGAGTCAACTACAGTTAGGTACATTGCGCCTTGATGAACTTAGAAGAAGAGAACGGTAAACAGCATGCATAGATAGTAATTACAGTGTGAGTCCGCAACAACGGGCAGGTGGACGCATTTTATTATACCACAGGTGAATGTTTGGCTGAATAGCAGACATGGCGAGGTAAACTAACTACTCCGTAAGTGAAGACGCGCAGCACAATACTCTGGAAATGACTATCAAACAGAAAATTTGACCAGAGACCTTAGTAGGAGAAGTGCTTTCATCGAAGGCAGCTTGGGATGCAATAAGCACATTTACGATGGAAGTTCCTCAGGATCTTCATGGCATTGAAAGGAGGTGAGCTGAAAATAGATACCGTTAGGACAGAAGCAATGACTTCGTTAGCATTAAGGGAGATTAATGGTTTGGAAGATTTAAATGGAAGATCTTCTCCCGTGAAGTAATGTAATCTTATTTAAGTTCTCTTATTTATAGTAGTCCTGTTCTGTAAATCGATAGGATGAGTCTCGAACAACTAAACCTGTAGGCGAAGAATATGGAGGTGAAACTCGTTCCGTTGTTATACAAGTACAAACTTCGACAACGCTGCGGAAGGTATACCGTTACAGGTCTGGCGCCTCGTGTATTGACTAGTAGGGATGGTGGTTTTTGACAAAACACCGGTTTTCGGTTATACCGGTTTTTTTGCTTACGGTTTAACCTGGCGGTTATAACGGGCCAAAAAAAAGCCGGTTTTTGCAAAAACCGGTTTTCGGTTTTTTTAATCCAATAGGTTACAAAGTTACATTTACAATAGGTACACTTCAGTTTGCGATACTTCATTCGACTCGATATCAATATGATCAAAATTAGTACTATCGAAAGAACATGTATTACTTTTAACACGTTTGTATATTTGTAGA
Source organism: Diabrotica virgifera virgifera (assembly GCF_917563875.1). NCBI lineage: Eukaryota > Metazoa > Arthropoda > Insecta > Coleoptera > Chrysomelidae > Diabrotica > Diabrotica virgifera. The sequence continues at coordinate 215,504,823 of NC_065451.1, read as the reverse complement.
ATAGGTATATTTTAACTCATTTAATACTTCCTGTATGAGTGTATCGTTTTGAATAAGTAGCGAAATTATTGGAGATTCGTATTCGTAATCAGTAATTCGATATTCATAGTCAGAGCATTTTTTTGGGTAATCAGAAAAGTCATTCAACCACTTTCAATGTCAAGAGTTAAGTGTTAAAAATAGATGATGCTTGCGTCTAATTCAACCAGATCACTTCTTATATAAATATTATGATTACAAATTCCTTTTCAAGGAAATAATATAATAAAACTTAATAATTGTTTCTGGCTGATGTGAGATTACACTTTCAGTATTTTAGAAAATAAAATAAAATTTGAATTATGGTTTTGTTTGGAATAATTACTTGAGAATAATAATTATGATTGGGATCCAAAATAATACCTAACCTAATCCTAATCACCGTAAAAACCTAATAACCGGTTTTTACTTTGAAAAGAAAAAACCGGTTATAACCGGGACAAAAAAACAACCGGTAAAACCAGTTATTGCGAAGTAAAAAAACCGGTTTTCCCATCCCTATTGACTAGGTGTAAGTAGTCCTGAAGATATGTAACTGTGTTTACAACCTACTTAAAAAACACACACACACATTCGAATGAAATATCTCTGTATTATTTGGTTGTATTAATTAACTTGAAAAAAAATTCTCGGATTGGCCTGAATTCCGTGATCGTTGGATGCTGATGCAGATGCGTTTTGGCGGTCCGATCGGTTTTCGAGTTGGAAATCATTCAAATTCAATTCAGAATCTGCGGATGAAAGAAACGCGAGCGGCATAAAGGTATTTTTTTTAATTCATTCGGTTGGTGCGGTTTTAATTTTCAAAATACATAAAAAGGAAAATTGATACTGTAATGAATATAACGGTGCAGAAAACTGTATTAGCAGATGTGAGGAATACGGTCTAGATATTTTATTTGTGGTTAAATAGTGAATGTGGAGGGTTTTTTTTTTCTTTTTTAAAATGCTTCTGCTTTAACATCTAGTTGATAGTTAAAGGCAGTAATGAAAAACAAACAATTTTATCACTTGGGAGATAATATCGTGTAATTTTCAAAAGAAAGGTTACGCATTTTACGCATTATCTGTTTTGTATCATCTCATTAGCCATTTTGAGTCCACTGCTGAAGACAGATCTTTCGTAAATATTTCCATTGCGTCTGATCTTGAGCGCCCTGGTTCATCCATTTATGCTGGATGCTCTTAATGTTAATGTCGTCCAATCACCTTGTTGAAGGACGTACTCGATTACGATAAGAATCGTGTGCCTAGGTCTCCATCCTAAAATTTTTTAAACGCTTTTCTTTAGTTCAATCGTTTGCGTCAAATCTTTAGACGTTAATTTAACTGCCTTTACTTCAATGCAAATGAATGAAATTTTGCAGCCATATGCATTTGTGGGAACAACACACGAATAGTCAGTAAACATTTTTTTAAATTTTTTTTTATGTTTATTAATTTTTTAAATAAAAAAAAAACGATTATAATGAAAAATGCTTAAATTATCTTGTTTTTTACAATGTAGAAACTTGAAACTTTTACAGATTATAGCTAATTATATGAACTATACATAATTTCACTTTTTACGTTAATTGTTTACGTTATGCTTCATAAATAAAAAATAAAATTTCAAATTTATCTAGTTTCTGTCCGATTTCTATCCAGTTTTCAGCGAAAAAAAGTTATGACACTGCAAAGAGACGAATGCTGCCCTTAGTATTGTCGTGGGCTTTGACTGTCCAAAAACGGAAGGTTCCACTGTTGACTAAGCTGTCGTGAACTTGGGCCCGAAAATGTTTGCGTAAGGACAGGCTTACGTTGCATTGAACCGAGTGCGATTATTAAGGTACGTATCCATACAAGGGTGAACCTCGCTCGGTGTAGCTGCTCAAATGGATACGGCATGCGCTCTCCTACATATAAACCGCAAACCGGTTGAATCGAAGAGGGTGAGCGCCGAGCGGCGATCACCGACGTATCCACTATGTGGAGCTGCTACACCGAGCGAGGTTTACCCTTGTATGGATACGTACCTTTAGACGGCTTGCGAATCGAAGAACTGCATTGCGAGAAATTAACAGGGTCTACACCGTGCAATAGTAAAGTAATAGAAGGGATGGAAAGACTGCGAAAACTGTAATAGGTGTAAATAATGATTTTGATTGAAGAAATTACAGAAAATGGACAATGTATGTATCAAAAGTTGAAATAAATGCAAAAAATGTGTCTATCATATACTTACATCTTTTTTAACATGACGATATATTATAATGTTTGAAAAGTGTAAGACTAAAAAGTAAAAAATAAAAAATATAAGAAAAAATTTGTAAGAAACGTTTCTCTTTAGTTATGCGCGGCCAAAATTACAAATATTATAAAAAAATCAACGAAAAAGCGAAAACTAAAAAAATATCAAACTCGAAGGATTATTCAAAAAAACATTTGTTAAAACAATGAAAAAATCTAACACAGTAGAATTTGGGAAGGGTCAACCATTCACATTCTCCCGTCGTACGCCTCTGGTAGTAGCCAGAAACGTTTGTTTAACATAATTTAGTAGATTATAAAATATCAGTACCACTTACCAAATTTAGTGTCGTTGTCCCATGCCTGTCAGGAAATATTCAAAAATAAATAAAATAAAAGTTTAACTTTGACAGTATTGTATTTCGATTATTATCAACTTTTGTACTAAGGTAAGTTAGCTTAAATCGTCCTATTTTAAGCTCAGGAATCTAAGGTTAAGCTATGGCCCATTCTTTACCAAACACCCTGTATAAAGCAGCAATTAGACCTATATTGACATACACGGCGGAGACAAGACCTGACACATCTAAAACGAGACGACTACTAGAAACAACAGAGATGAAAATAATCCGACGAATATCAGGGAAAAGTCTGTTGGATAGGGAGAGAAGCGAAAACATAAGAAGATCATGCAGTGGAGAAGACATAAATGGATGGGTGTCAAACGGAAACAGGAGTGAAACGAACACATTAGTAGAATGGCAGAGGATAGGATAGTACGAATAGCACAAGATAAGTCACCAAATGGACGAAGAAGTATTGGCAAACCAAGAAAAAGATGGTGCGATAACTTAAACAATTTAGGAGACTAATATTGAAGAAGAAACAGACTTTAAAAATTACATACAAGAAGGAAGAATAAGGAAAAGATTCTCTTTCATAAAGAGCTTATATAAATGTGGTAACAAGCTGATAGGTGTGCAGTTTCCAATTTCTGTTACAACTCATTTTTATGCAATATTATCATAACGCCGGCACTATTCCATTTTTCTCGAGTAATTCTTTTAAAGAGGCAGGCATTATAAAGAGTTTTTAAATCTTGCTATAGCTATCACACATTTCCAAATCTATTATAGGAAAAATTTGTATTTAGCAATTCCGTAAATTTTTCTTTCGTTATACTTTTTAAAAGACTTTTCAATATCGTTGGAACAAATTTACACGAAGCAGCAATTTCAAACGACAGTAAAACGTAAACTACGTCGCAGGAAAGATGTGTGTCACTATTGGGAAATGGCGATAAGAGTTATTGGAAGAGAATGCAAATTTTAGTTAAGCGATTTCGAGGGTTCTCGCCTTCAGAGACCCTTAATGTAGCACAAGATTTGGGTCTCGTAGGTGGTTTTTGCAGAGGCAATTTTTAAGGTTAGATTGATGCTATCAAGAAAGCCTAAGGAGGAAAGTAGAATAAGAAATTAACCAGATGATGCCAATTTTCTTTTAGATTAAGAAATATATATCTGGGAGTTGTAAGAGCAATTGTGATGTGATATAAATTATATATTTAACTTGTATTGGGGTGTATTCTGTAACACTTCCGTTAAATTTTAGAGGCCTCTAAAATTTTAGCGCCCGCTAAAAATATTTTGGTATTCTGTATCGATTACGTCATCACGCCCCGATGGGGCAAAATCGACCTGTTTTGGGATTTTTCCTTAAAGTCGCCGGTTTACGCAATGACGAATTTATTCCTTTCATATGCACCATACTGTATACAGATACATTATCTCGATAGTTCGTGGTGCTACAAAGCTGCTACTTCACCTTACGACCGGACAATACAATTTATAATAACTTCTTAATTTGTCTCAAATTTATTTTTCTTCCTTAAATCTCATATTTATGATTTGTCACGATGGCACACAATATAAAGCCCATAAACTATATTTACAACCCGTAATTTCCTTGATTTACTTTACAATTAATCCAAAAAGACCGTTATCCAGAACAAACAACACCAACGAACAGTAACTGATGTCCTTACAAAAGAGACGAGTTGCCCCAAGAATTTTTCCTCGGATGCATCAAGCCTCAAGATAGAAAAGTAAAATATATTACATATAGTCCATGTTACGAGGCTTCTCCCGCATGAAAAAAATTTCTGATTCGGTTTGTACAGGATTTATATAAGCATCCAAAACAATAAGAGCAATTCATATCGATTTAATTTTTAAAGTCTTAAACAAATATTATTTACATGTATTGTTTACATTACGTAAATGGGTGACATTGGTTTTGCAATGTAGGCCACTCGTTTTGAAAACAACGAAGTCGGTAATTATGTTACTATTAGTATTTTCACGGTCATATTCAGGTGTAGTCAATCATAACAAAACAATTACGATTTATTTACAGATACAGAGAAAGTAAAGAAGAGATTATTCATTATTCAGATATCGACGTGGTTAGATCAGAGATGTTGTCCACCTACTAGTTACTGTCGTATTTAGTGTTCTAAATAAATATATTCTGGTAAATAGTGTTTTAACAAATCAATCCCATCATCGGGGGTAACAACCCCCAGGACCAAGATAGGTTTCTTTGCTGATTCCTATTCAAAAATGTCCCCTTTAAACAAATCATAAGGGTTCCGGGCGAAATTTTTGGACTGTTTTGGACAATTTTTTTAAATAAATTTTAAAGATCATTTTTTTAAAAGAAAAGAAAATTTGAAAACTTAGAGAAGTCGTAGCAATAAGAAATAATAATGAAGAAGAGTAAAATGTTTAACTCCCGAAAGGCGTTAAATGTGTAGACTTAACTAGCTGAAAAATCACTATCACACTCAGAATTATCATCACTGAAATCACTACTACTGTCTTCCAGAAGATTTATTATTATTTGATCAAAACCTAAATCTAAAGCAAGTTCGTTTTCCAAAAAAAAAAAAACGTTGAAACTGTTGAAAACGTTTAGCATGCTCACATGGTTTTTTCCACTCTTTATTTGAAAATGTTTCAAAATATTCTTCACAAAAACGATCCACAGAACTTAAAGTTAACGTTTTTCTCAGCCACGTATTTCTAAGAGGTCTATCTGTAAGCCAGGTTACTACAGCCTCTGCCGCTTCTCGCATTTCGACCGCCATCGTTTTCTGTCCATCCATTCGTCTTTGATGGCTCTTTCATGATGTGCCGTACATTTTCTTCCCAGGCAACTGAAGGTCTTCCCCTTCTTCTTCTTTGGTGTGGTATGTAATTTAAAGCTTTCTTTGGCTATCTATCTTCGTTCTTTGGCTTCACGTGACCATACCATATTAGGTGTCTCTCGTTTTAATTCTATCTACACTGGAATATACAGTATTTGTCCTTCTAATATCTTTATTCTTGATGTGATATTTTTTGGATATAACACACGCTCTCCTTAGATAATCCGACTATATTAAATTCATTTTATACAGATGTGCGGGATAACAGGCGTGGCCAAATTTTAGTCGAGAGATAGTAACAATATCGTATCTTGAAAAATTTAATCTATATTTTATGCCAATATTCTGTCGGGATTTTCGGATGTAAAAGAGAGTACCTTGTCGGAAAGTTTAGACAGTATTGATTTCATGGAAGTTTCCAGTTTTCATGTAGCCTGGCTTTACTTATGGTTATGCATTCTTGAAGTCCAATATTATCCAATGCTTCCTTGCCACTGAAAATGCTGTCTTTTGCCAACTGTTCTAATTTTTCATTATTTTCAAGACCAATATGAGCTTTTATCCACATCAATATTATTACACTACATACTTATTAGATTAGATAATAGTAATTTTAATTCTTTGATGTAGGGATTTACGTTAATAAAATTTTCGTCTAGTTGATTAGAGAAGCTTTTTAGACAGATAAAGAGTCGGATTGTTGGATTTCCGGTTTTTCCATTGAAAGTTTTCTATTATTTTTTATCTTTCTCTAACGAAACCCTATATCCTTTATAACTTTTCTCAAAGATTAATGCTATCCATTGTAGTTGTATTCGGTGACAAATTTTCTGTGTATTCGCTGTAAAGTTGGAACCTTCTCCCTTTCTGGAGCAAAAAAAGATGATCTTTTGAATTTGTTAAAAAAATTGCTTAAACAATTTCTTCCCAAAAATTTTGACCGACACCCTTCTGATTTGTTTAAACGGGGAATTTTTGAAAGGGAATCCGTAAAGAAACAGAATCAGAATTTGTTTCATACGGTAACGATCTCACAACATCGACTATCAAGCCTCAGATAGAAAAGTAAAATATATTACACGTTATATATACAACATTTCCGGTATTTTTTCTTCTCTCTTGACGTTAATACTGGGCTTCGTACTGAAAGACCATCCTTTAAGGGATAATGAAGCAAATTCCGAAAATTCATCTCCCTCAGGATGAGTACGACGCTCACTTTGTAAGGATTAGTGTACAGGATTTCGGATTTTGATTTCGCCTAATTAATATGCTAGACTCGTTAGTTAAATTAAGGAATGATAATTGTTTTTAATGGTGATCATTTTGGTAGATCAATTTACGGTACAATATAAATTGTTCATTTTAAAATAGAGGAATATCCTTTTTTTGTATAATGTGATCCCCGTTTGCTCATTAGTATCATTACCTACATCAACTAACTTCATCTTTTGCACCATTAGTCTGGGCAGATTATATCGGAGAATGGGCCATTTTTGGGAAAAGTTATTTACCAGCAATTTTATTGCTGGAATCGAATCTTATGATTGTATATATTAAATAATATAGGTATGCAAAGTCCGCAGATAGTGTGCCACTTTTTTATAAACAAAATGGCGCCTGAAAATCGTGTTTTTTTCCAATTTTTGCTCTATAACTCCAAAGATTTTAAATTTACACCAAAAACACCCAAACAAAAATTTACTGTAATTAAATTCTGCATAGCGTTTTTTCCCCGATTTACTTCGACGAAAATTTTCCCCGGAAAATGCGGGTTTTTTCAACAAAATCTTTAATTTTCAACGAAAATTTAGATAAGATATAATTGTTTATCAATAATTAAATAACTTGGAAAGAAACTCCAGAAATCGATGGAAATTGAAGAAACAGTTTAGCAACAATTGAATTGTTAATTAAAAATTTAAGGTCGCTATAATAACCACAATAATTACGATACATAAGAATAACTATGATTTTTGTATAAAAAGACACTGTACACATGTCTAATGTACTTTACAGAATTGAAATTGGACTATTTAAGCGGCCTCGGGAATATTTTAAAATTACAAACAATTTTTTGGCTTACAAACAAATGTAATATCTCGGGAAATATTAAATTAAATAAAATCATCAAAACGATATTGGAAAAAAAAAACGGTAGGGCCCTCCATTTAACAGAAAAAACGTTTAATTGTAATGAGTGGTTCCTAAGATACAACCGGTCAAAGTTGACCGGCATTTACGGCAAAGATATAAACAATAGTATCATAATTTTCAAACCACCACCTTTCTATTTTTGTCCTCTTTCTCCACACCCATTTTCGTATCTTTTAAATACTCATAACATATATTATTATAATAAAAATTATCGATATGTATTACGAGCGAAAATTGCCAAAAATAGCAAAATTCCAAACAAAAATTAGGTTGGAGAAAATGTATCTCAAAGTACAAAATCGGTATACGTTAAAAAAATGCATTTTCTCGGCTTCCCATGCAGCAATTTTCTTCACTCTTTTTTTGTTCCCAAGTAACTCGAGTAGAGCCATCTAACTAACGCATTATTAAGTGTCAGCCTTGCCTTTGTTTTGTTATAATAGATTAATATATTTATAAGAAAAGAAAACTACATATTTTTTCCAGTTATATACTTTTTTTTAGATAAACTTACTACAAGTGTACCTTTTAACGTTAAAAACACAAATATTTTCATTTGAAAGGTGTATAATTATTTAAACAATCTTTATTTAAACAAATTAAAAAATTTTGTGAGAAAAAATAAATAAATTTATTATAAGAAAACAAAAGCAAGTTTGACATTTAATAATGCGTTAGTTAGATGGCTGTACCCGAGTTACTTGGGAACAAAAAAGAATGAAGAAAATTGCTGCATGGGAAGCCGAGAAAATGCATTTTTTTAACGTATACCAATTTTATTGAGATTACATTTTCTCCAACCTAATTTTTGATTGGAATTTTGCTATTTTTCTCAATTTTCACTCGTAATATCGATAGTTTTTATTATAATAATATATGTTATGAGTACTTTAAAGATATGAAAATTGGTGTGGAGAAAGAGGACAAAAATAGAAAGGTGACGATTGAAAATTATGATCCTATTGTTTATATCTTTGCCGTAAATGCCGGTCAAATTTGACCGGTTGTATCTCAGGAATCACTCATTACAATTAAACGTTTTTTCTTTTAAAAGAAGCGCCCTGCAGCTTTTTTTTCTCTACCATTTTCATGATTTAATTTAATGTAATATTTCCCGGGATATTCTATTTGTTTATAAGCCAAAAAATTCTTTATAATTTTAAAATATTCCTGAGACCGCCTAAAAAGTCCAATTTCAATTCTGTAAAGTACATTAGACAGGTACAAAGCCTTTTTTTATACAAAGATCATAGTTATTCTTAGGTATCGTAATTATTGTGGTTATTATAGTGACCGTAAATTTTCAATTAATAATTCAATTGTTGCTAAACTGTTCATTCAATTTCCATCGGCTTCTGGAATTATAAGATATACGAAAAAAGCTTTTATATTATCAAGATATTTAATTATTGATAAACAATTACTTATCTAAAATTTTAGTTCAAAATTAAAGATTTTCTGGACGAACCCGCATTTTCTGGGGAAAATTTTCGTCAAAGTAAATGGGGAATAACACGTTTCTATGCAGAATTTAATTACGGTGAATTTTCATTTGGGCGTTGTTGGTTTAAAGTTAAAATCTTTGGAGTTATAGAGCAAAAATTGAAAAAACACGATTTTCGGGCGCCATTTTGTTTATAAAAAAAGTAGCACACTGTCTGCGGCTTTTACATACCTATATTATTAATATATATAATCATAAGATTCGATTTCAGCAATAAAATTGCTGGTAAATAACTTTTGCTTGTATTTTATTATTATTCTTCTTTGGTGGTATATGGTATATGATATTTAGGATAAATATGAGCAAAGAGTCAAATTGTAGCACAAAGTCAAATCCGCATTGAAAAGTCAAGAGCATTGTTGTTTCAAATGAAAAAAGTATTATGTGGTCAGTTTACGGAAATTTTTTTAAACTTAATTTATTGATTGTTTCACATTTACCCTTAACCCAACTAGTTAGTATAAATGTAAGACGGGTCAGTTTGTTTCCTTTTGGATAAATCTTTAATCATTGACCCATGTCACTTAAATTTAAATTAATAACAGCACTACAAGTCTTAGAAGAACTTGGCTTCGATAGTCTTGACTAGATTATTCCACTTTTTTCGGTCCTTCACTTGTTCTCTCATTCCCCTGTTCTGCTTAGTCCTCCTTGTCCTCTTAGTATCTTTCTTTTGATCTGAAAATATACATATCCCAACCATCGAACTCTCTGTGCCTTGATTTTATGCACTATTTGGGCTTCTTACACATGTTCTTCTACACCATTCCCTGTTAGCCTCCTTTATAGCACCAAACACTTTTTTACAAATTTTCCTCTCCCAAATCTCTAGCTTTTTCGATCTTTCTGATTCATTGTCAGTTTCACATGCATACAATACAGAAGCCAGTCTGAGACACGGATTTCCCTAAACACTAAGAAAAAAATGCATGATGATCTCTAAGAAAGAACAGCGATTTTGAAGAATCAGTGTGAAGGGTCAACAAATAAAAAGAGTTAAAACATACACCTACCTTCGCACGAACCTCATTGAAAATTGGGACCATTCTATAGAAATCAAACGTAGGATAGAGAAAGCAAGATCTGCATTTCAAAAATGGATATGTTATTCAAATGTCATGATTTATCATTATCGAGGGGTTCAAGCGAAAACCCGATAAATACCAAAATTACGAAATCCGGTATTTTTATTTCTGCTGTAGTAAAAACACGTTTGCTATCACTAGTAAATGGTATTATTTGATATTTACATTTTTAAGCACAATAACTAATAAAAACCAAACATGGTAAAAACCGTTACTTAACTCATATTTTTAAATAACACCAAACCGATATATAACTTTACTGATAATAGTTATTTATGAAACAGTTCATGAAGTATGCTTTTTGCGAACGCACGCGATGTTTAGTGCACGAGCGACAGCGGGGCGAGTGCTATATATCGCGTAAGTTAGCAAAAAGTACTTCACGCAGAGTTTTATACAATATTTTATCTGCGATAAACAAATAAAAATACTGTATCTCTTCGTCACTGTAATTCATTTCTATTCTTCAATTTTTAAAACTTTGACATTTAAAAATTCTAAATTCTTTCAAACCACAAAACTGCCAAAACTTTTGTTGTAATTTATTGCTCACATGTCATCACAATGACAATGAGAAAGTTAAGATATTTAATTATATGAAAGTGTGTCAAAAACAGTGCGAAAAATTAAATCCCATTTAAAATACATTGTTACTTCACGCACACTTTAAATCCTTCACGCACTGCTATTTATAATGACAGTTTTCACAAACTAAAAACTTATACATAATGTGAAATAGAGTAGATAATAAAAAAAAATGAAAAAAAATTTTTTTTAAGAAACGCTTTTCTTTAGTTACGAGTGACTAAAATTAAAAATGTTATGAAAAAATACGCCCCACGCATTTCTTTAACGAATGTGTTAGATTTTTTAAAATTTTTTTTATTTTTTGCGTTTTAGTTGTTTTTTTCATAACATTTTTAATTTTAGTCACTCGTAACTAAAGAAAAGCGTTTCTTAATTTTTCAAAGAAAGGAACGAACATTTCGTAAGAAATGTTTCTTTCCACTAGCTTACCATGAATGAATTCCAGTGTGTCAAAAGTTTTTTTACAAAAACACTGTGTATATGATGATATAATTAATGCTGTAGCTAACAGTGACTCCACTGGACGATATTCTCAAGGAGACAATCCTGAAAAAGGGTAACCAGTTAATAAAAATATCAGAAGTTATGGTTTAAATAAAAAAACTCATACTCTATGCCCTAAAAGGCGAAAACAAATTTCATCCCAAAAAGCAACCATAGACTTACCAACTCCGGGCAATTTACCAAAGTTATATAAAAGTACCCTTCCAATAAGTGAAGCAAAGAAAACGGGTTTGATAAAGATGTGCCAAGAAAATATTTTTCCAGAAGAGATGCATGAATGAATAACAAATTTAAAAACCGGTAATTATATCGTAGATCTAATTCCAGATGTAATCGAGAAGAATCGGAAGAAGACATTTTACCTTTCAATTTTCTAAAAAGAATGTAGATTAATATTTTTCGTTTTAATAATATACAGTTAACTTTTATTTTATAATTAAAAAAAAAATTAAAAGAAAAACCAATAAAATCAAATGTTATACTCATTCAACGAGGTAAATCCCGATAAATATCACGTTTTATTTTTTTTTGAAAAATAAAATTATTTCTTCAAAAAAATCTTTGTGTTAGGCCCTGTGTTAAGCCACGTAGTTATCAAACAATCCTGGCAGTAACAAAAATTAAATTACCTTTAGTTCCTTTAAAATAAATCTCGTCTCGTCCGATTCGAGTTTGATAAAACAAATAGCTCTAATGTACACCGGTTATCCAAATTGCATTTCTCCAAATCCTTTAATCATCCTATTGTTCCAGCTCACGTCACCGATAGAAATCCAATAATTCTTTAAAAATCGCTCCAGAAACTATCCCCATCCGATCCTGATCTGTAGAAAGGTCTAACAGCTAAGATCTGGAAGATTACGTTTTTTACTCGAGAAGACGACGGCAGTAATTCATGGAATTGTTATAGGATAAAGAGAGTTGGAGCTAGGGACATACGTTTATCTTTGGATTCCATCGGGACGATAACATCGGGTGGGAATAGACGCCTTTGAAACTCCCTTTAAATGTATATTGTTGTGCATGCAAATACAGCAAACACAATATACTATAAAGCCAACTTTCAATGAAGTGGAAAACTAGTGTATTTGGATAATTTACGAAATTAATAAAATTATGAAAATTTTAGAAAAATATGTTTTATTGACTATAATAAAGCATTCGACAAAGTGCGACATGAACAGTTATGTATTTCCTATATCAAAGAAAGTAGACTACAATGACCTCAGGACTACATCGAATTTATGCTATAAGCAGCGAGTAAAAGTACGTGTTAACAAACACCTGTTAGAGAAAATTGAAATCAGGCGTGAGGTGAGACAGGGATGCGTGTTGTTGCCAATTCTTTTTAATGCCTACTCGCAGGGTTGTTTCGTTTTAAACATTTTGTTTTAAACAACTGTTTTAAACATGTGTATATGTTTAAAATGTGTATTTTTGTTTAAAACATGTTTAAAACACTTAAATCAAACTAGCGTTTTTTTCATTGTCTTGATTAAAATAATAAATAAATAGGAAAAAAATTCTCAAATATGTACATTATAAAAACTTTTAAACATACATATTATTTATCTATTAATAACCGGATCTTAACAAAAATTGGAAAACTTAAAACATTTTTCATACAAGTGTTAATAAATTTCTCAAAACTGTTTCAGTCTCACAGTAATCTTGTAATCTAAAATTATCAACCTGATATATCTGAACTCTTTAAAACTTGAAACCAACTTAGCAGCTTTGACATTTATTTTATTTATTTCCTGTAGTATTTATATTTTTCATAGAACGCCACCAAGTCTCTGGTACATATTATATTCTCAATTAAATGTTTAGATAACGTATATGGTTTAAAGGGTACACACTTTGCCTGGTAATTAATAATAATTGACAATGCTCCTGGATGATAATTTATAATGGATGGATGGTAAGTTTATTTCCACTAAAGCGCTTATCAAGCAAATTAGCTAAAAAATGAGCTGGGGTCAAAGCCATTTCCATACGCTTCTTCGTATCATGTAAAAAAATTCGCCATTTGCATGTTTCAAAAAAATACTAAACACCACAAAATAACTTACAGTAGACGTTCTTGCAATATTAGCTAACTTGCAATGCGAATTTATAAATAGTAACTCCATAAGTAGTAGTAACAGGCGATAGCTCCTAATTGCAATTAGTTTTCTTATCTATTATGTTAACAATAAGTTAAAATCAAAATTATTAATATTATGTTTAAAAAAATATGATTTAAACAATGTTTTTTCTAAGTTTTATTTGTTAAAAACATACAATTTAAAATAAAGAACGCATGTTTAAAACAAAAAAAATGTTAAAAATATAAAAAAACATGTGTTTTAAACATGTTTTATTTGTTTAAAACATAAAATTTAAAAACAATAAAACGTTTAAAACAAAAAAGAAAACGTTTAAAAAAAACAAACAAACAAATCGTTTAAAAGAAAAAAAAAACATGTGTTTTGTATGAAATTAAAAAAACATGTTTTTTCAACCCCGCCTACTCGGAAGAGATCCCGAAAAAAGCTCCTGAGGGTGGAGCAGGTGCCCGAAAAAAGCACACAGGTGGACTAAAGGTAAATGGAGTTTCCATTAACAACATTCGACAAGCGAATGACACTGTCATCTTAGCTGACAATATTGAGGATCTTCAGAGTCTGGTTATTAGAATAGCGAAGTATGGACAAGAATACAATCTAACAATGAACGTCAAGAAGAGAAAATTTATGAAAATATCCAAAATTATAAAGAAATAACGAGATTTTTCTCATAAACGGAACCACTGTCGAACGAGTAGACCAATATGCATATCTTGGAACAATAATCAACTCCAGAAATGACTACTTTAAGGAAATCAAAAATAGAATAAAAAAGGCTAGAGCAAATTTTAACAAAATGAGAAGAGTGTTCTGCACAAGAGATTTGAAGTTGGAGGTAAGAAGGTTAACTTGGGCAAAAGCACATTTTCACAAAAAGAAAATAACTAGGAATAAAAATCCGAGAAATGTACTGGGTCACCGGTCGTAAATTTCAACTTTCTCTAGAAAACAAACTATTTACATATAATGCCATATTGAAACCAGTGTGAACTGGCTTCTAACTGTGGAGGACAGTCATTCAAATAAAACCTATAAATACTGCAGAGATTCCAGCACAATTTCCTTAATTTGTTGCCCCATGTTAAATGCGCCCTGGTATGTGCCAAACTATGTGATAGAGCAGTAATAGAGCACAATGTGATATCCATAAAAAACATCAATAACAGAATATTACAAAGAATATTAAAAGAGACTAGGATCTCATCCAAATGAGTTAGGAAGCAACCTCACTGATGATCATAATGATGTAAGGCGGTTGAAGAGATTCAAAATAGTGGACCTACCAAGAAGATTATTCTATAATAATTAAACTTGTTTTAATTTAATTAATGTAAATAGAGTGATAACTAGATGTTCCTCTACAGGTCTAATTTTCAATTTTCAGTCAAATAATTTACCTGTTGCTCTTATAGACCAGGGCCCATCTGTAAAAATATTAGTACATTTGGATGTTGAGAGGTGACTCACATTTTTTTTAGAAAAATTGCTTGAAAATAACTCATATAATAATATTTGAGTTATCTTCCCATTCAAAAAGGTCCGGAACATTGTTTAAATAATCAAAATGTCAAAAAATGAAGGAAACATTCGATTTTTTTCGTGGTTTTTGGATTATAACTTTAAAAGTATTCGTTTTCGAGAAAAGTTACACCGACATAAAAGTTGCCTAATTAAATTTCCTACAATACAGGATTAACTGAAAATTTAAAAAAATACTATTATTACACCCTTGTTACAAAATAGCAATGATTTCGAAAAAACCATAAAAAACAAGTATTCGCATTTTACGTTTTTCAACCATTTATGCTACACTTAGGAGCTTCATATTTCACCAAGAAAGATTTCATGATTTGATAAAACAATTTTGTAAATTTCATTACGATCGGTTTAATAAATTTTAAAAATAAATTTTGCCATCCTGCTTTCGCAAAAAAATTAATTTTTTCAAAATGTTGCAGCAGCAGCAGCACTGAAAATAAAGCCGACAGCAAGTTGAATTTTTTTTACATATAAAAGAATACTGTACATTTCATTTGCAATTTGCAAAATTAAAATCGGTTAACTACCACGGCGTCAGGAATTTTTTTAAATAAACATTAATTTTTGGTGCTACGCGCAGGACAGCGGATAGGTACGTTCGCTCTGATTGGACATTCCAATGACCTTTGATAATGATTGATACATTTTAATTTTTAATACATTTCGAAAAAAATAAATAAATTTGTTTATTGCAAAATAAAAACACATACTCTGTCCTTTGAAACAACACTTTTTTTAGCAAAAACTTTCTTTGTTCATATTAGTCCAGGAACCGAAGCTTTTCACCTCGCAATTTTTACAGATTTGCTTAAAAATTTGAGAATAGGTATTGGATAGTCCAAGGATCAAAATCTATATGATCCCGAAAGGCGCTTTTACCACGGGGGTGGTTGCCACCCCATCTCGAGGGTGGAAATTTTTTATTATATTTTGATTGCAAAAGTTGATAAAAGCATTAATTCTAAGCTAAAAATGTTCTATACATTTTTTTGATTAAATTAATAGTTTTCAATTTATTCGCTATCGAAAGTGTTAGTTTTATATAAAAAAAATCGATGTTTTTCGATGTACTTATTATTACGATTCACTCAATTTTTGCCGTAGAAAAATTTTTTTAAAACCATTTTCTTGGGAATTAAATAACCTACAATTTCAAATTTAAACATTTTTTCGTATCTCTGATTCTAATCTTTCTATACTGAAGAAAATGACATTTTTTACCAAACTACAAAAATTCGTTATTTGCTTTTAGCTCCAGTTTTTTAAAAAGTAATCATTCTAAGCCAGTCGGATTTCTAGAATATATTAATAATACATAAATAAAGAAGATTGAATAAGGCCAATGACTAAAAACACCGCTAACTTACATTATTATAGTTCCAATTGGATTTCTCCTTTTTTTTTCAAAAAAATATACTGATTTTTTAACCGCAACTTTTTTATTTTTTATCTTAAAAAGTTTGGTAAACAAGAATTTTGTAGGTTTTTATGAGGTCTATAAGTATATTAATATCATATATTTTTAAAGTCCTCAGTCGCAAAAAGAAGTGACTTTGAAATGGTTGGTAAAGCTGGTTTTTACATGTTATTACAAGTTTTAATTGTCAATAGCTCACTCAGTTTTTGCTGTAGAAAAATTTTTTGCAAACTAGGTTCTTGGGAATTAAATAATCTACAATTTTCATTTTCAACATTTTTTCGTATCTCTATTGGTAATCTTTCTATTCTGAAGGAAAGAGCCCTTTTTTCCAAACTACAAAGATTCGTTATTCGCTTTTAACTCCATTTTTTTTAAACTAATCATTCTAAGCCGGTCAAACTTTTAGAACCTATTAATAATACATAAATAAAGACGACCAAATAAGGTCAATGACTAATATTAATTAGGATGGTGATTAGGGGGTTGCTTCCGATCACATTTTAGCTGAAAAAAAAATAGGGACTGACTTTCTTTTCAATATGTCACTTAATTTTTGAGCTAGAGACTTTTTATTTATTTGAAAAGATAGATATTTTTAAACATTTTAAATGAGTTTAAACAAGTTATCCTCGAAAATGGTCAGTTTTCCCGTCTTTTGATTTTGAAACTACAATATTTAGCATTTGACGAACAAGAACTAACATATAATAAAGTATAGCCCGATTACTATTGGTCT
Organism: Diabrotica virgifera virgifera; assembly: GCF_917563875.1. NCBI lineage: Eukaryota > Metazoa > Arthropoda > Insecta > Coleoptera > Chrysomelidae > Diabrotica > Diabrotica virgifera. The sequence continues at coordinate 215,487,703 of NC_065451.1, read as the reverse complement.
TAAAGAAAATTAAAACAAACGGTTTTGTTCGTTTTTTTAAAAGGTACGTTTTTGTTAGGTAAAGTTGTTTTGATAAAACGAAAACTTTTGGAGTTATTAGCAGAAAACTTATTAAAAACATTGATTTTTTCGATATAAAACTAACAGTTTCGATGGCAACTAAATCGAAAACTATCAATTTTATCAAAAAAATTTATAGAACGTTTTTTGCTTAGAATGAACGTTTTTACCAACTTTTGTGATTAATATATTAAAAAAAAATTCCACCCACTAGATGGGGTGGCAACCACCCCCACGGTAAAAGCGCCTTTCGGAATCATACTTGGACTATACACTACTTAATCTCAAATTTTCAAGCAAATCGATCCATTCTGTAAAAATTGCGAGGTTTTGTCCTATTTTAAGCTTCATTACTTGGACTATATATTTTAACTTAGAAAATAAAAGTGTATTATTTTTAAATATATGCAATTGTTTAAATAATTTTTCACAAAAAATAATCAAATATAATTTCACAAATAATAATTAGTTTGATTTTTGTGGAATTAAAATATGAACATACAACAAAATATAGAGTAAGAAAATAATATATTAGATAAAGTTTGAAAGAAATTTTTGGTGGAAATCAACTTGTGTGAATCGAACACCGCTGTCCTGCGCTTGGTACCAAACATTAATGTTTATTTAAAAAAAATCCTGACTCCGTGGTAGTTAACCGATTTTAATTTTGCAAATTGAAAATGAAAGGTACAGTATTCTACAGTATTTGTAAAAAATATTATAATTTGTTATCTGCTAAATTTTCAGTCCTGCAACATTTTGAAAAAACGAATTTTTTGTGCGAAAGCTGGATTGCAAAATTTATTTTCCAAAATCTATTAAACCAATCTTGACTAAATTTACAATCTTGTTTTATCACATCATAATGTTTTTCTAGGTGAAATGTGAAGGTCCCAAGTATAGCAGAAATGGTTGAAAAACGTAAAATGCGAATACTTGTTTTTTTATGTTTTTTTTTCGCAATTGTTGCTATTTTGCAACAAGGGTAACAATTTAAAAAAATTTTAACTAATCTTATGTTGTAGGAAATTTAACTACGCAACTTTTATTTTAGTGCAACTTTTCTCGAAAGTGAATACTTTAAAAGTTATAATCAAAAAACGAAGAAAAATCGAATTTTTCCTCAATTTTTTGACATTTTGATTATTTAAACAATGTTCCGGACCTTTTTGAGTGTGAGGATAACTCAATTATTATTATATGGGTTAATTCCAAGCAATTTCTGCAAAAAAATTAGAGTCACCTCTCAACGTCCATATCAAAACAGATCCGCCCTGGACTATTAGTTAAGGACGTATTGTAAATATTATATTGTAAACACAAACATTAAACAATATATATTCCCTGTGTAATATTAAATCTCCGTATCTGCCTTTGAACTCCATTCATCTGAGCAGTTATATGTGATTTGCCGAATCGTACATATAGAAATTATGTTAAAAGTTCAAGTGGCGCGGTCGGTAGAACCTCCAAATTTACTAGCAATCATTAAAGGCAGTAACGCTTTATTTATCGCCGCTTCTAGTTCCAATTTCCAAAACGGTCAAAGTTTTAAAAGTAGAACTGCAGTTTGTACCCGAAGGCAACGAGGGTGCTCCTACCCCGTTCCCGTTGTATATAAAACCCCCATAAATCCAGCCGAATAGAAAGTTGGGAAGGAGAGCGCGCCATAACCGCACAGCACAGACTTTATTCGCTCGGTAATTTATTATAATAAGAAATTCTTTCATTTCTGGCGCAGGTAGGTATGCATGATCTGTAATCTTACAAATTTCCTTCCTCTTTTCCTTACAGCCCGCTTGGAGACTCGGGAAGATAAAAGTGTGTTCCGAACGATAAAATTCTCCACAAATCTCCGCCGAATTGTCCTCTTTGCTACGCTAAAAGACCGAAAAAGACCAAAAACGAGAAGAGCCTGTACCTGCACAAATCTTTTAACACTCCGAATGTTCTTAATGCGCCATCTTAAACTTTTAAATTTTGCATTTTGTAATAATGGAAATTTACTATTGAATCTTTTCTCTTGGAGGACGTTTTTTCCATTATTTTACCTATAATTGAAGTATTAGAAAAGAGTAAGGAAGTATTTTACAAATCTTCAATTCTATATTAAATATAAGGTAATAATTTGTAGTAATTTGTTTTTAACAGACAAACAGGAGCACACGTATCATATACAATGCGTGTCGCGTTTCATAATATTTTGGTACACTTTATGTCAACCTTGTATAGTCAGCAGTTTTGTATAAACACACTTGGCCGTGGAAATGTGTAATCCCCACATCTCAAAGCCCTCTAAACGGCGTAACGAGCTGACTGTTTACGTCCAAGCTTCCACGCCGTGCAACAGTACACTAAATACATAAAACTTTATCATGCGGTATCGTAGGGACAGATCAAGATTGCGTGCAGTGAGTCACTTTCGCATCTTTAAGAAGGTGTTTCTTGCCTGTTCTATTCTACATTTAATCTCTTGTTGTTGGTCTAAAGTTTCATGTATCCAACATCCTAGGTACTTAAGCTTTTTAACTTGTTCAACGAGATTGTTGTTGACTAGGATGTTTATAACTGGTGTGTGCTTTTTGAAATTACCATTGTTTTAGTTTTTTTTACATTCACCTTGAGGCCATATAGATCTTGTTATTAGTTAGGATATAGCTTAGTTTGCCAATTACCGCCCATACCAGTCTAACTGGTCTTTTCATATCTGATGTTTGATTTTCCTTGTTAAGTTTTTAAATTTGATCCAGATATATAATCGTGAACTTGTCATCATCATCATTCTCTTTGCTTTATCCATATGCGGAGTCGGCTTCGCTAACTGCATTTCTCCACACAATTCTATCTTGGGACATATCAATGTTAATCTCTTTTACCAATATTTCCTGCCTTATCTTCTCCTCCCAGGTCTTCCTCTCCTACTCCTTCCAGGAATTTGAACTTCAGCCATTCTTCGTATTGGGTGATTAACATCTCGACGTTGAACATGACCAAACCATCTTAACCTATGCTCTCTCATTTTGGCATCAATCATTCACTAAGCATTCTCATTTCCGCCACATGCATTCGTTGTTCCTCTTTCTTTTTCACTGCCCAACATTCAGTTCCGTACATCATAGCCGGTCTTATGGCTGTTTTATAGAATTTTCCCTTCAGATTCATTGGAATTTTTCTGTCACACAACACACCACTCGCTTCTTTCCACTTCATCCATCCAGCCCTAATTCTACTGCATGCATCTCCATCTATTTCTCCATTACTCTGTAATACCGATTCTAGGTACTTAAATCTATTGCTTTTCACAATCATTTCACCATTCAAAGATACCATTTTATTTGTAGTAACTCCATCTTTAAATGAATATTCCAAATAATCTGTTTTTGTCCTACTAAGTTTTAAACCTTTTTCCTCCAGAGCTTGCCTCCACTGTTCCAGTTTTTGTTCTAAGTCTCTTTTACTATTTCCTATTAACACTACATCATCGGCATACATTAGGCACCATGGAATGCTACCCTGTAGTTTCGCTGATATCTGGTATAAAACTAATAAGAATAAATAAGGACTAAGCACCGAGCCTTAGTGCAGTCCTACTTTCACCTGAAATTTATCAGTCTCTCCCACACCTGTCCTAACACTAGTCATTACTCTCTCATACATATCTCTCACAATCTTTACATATTCGCCAGGGACTCCTTTCTTATTGAGTGCCCACCACAGAATCTCTCGAGGAACTCTATCATATGCTTTCTCAAGATCAATGAATACCATATGAGCGTTGGTCTCTTTATTCCTATATTTTTCCATCAGTTGCTTTACAATGAAAATTGCATCTGTTGTTGATCTGCCCTGCCTAAAGCCAAATTGATTATCGAATATTTCGGTTTCTTCACGTATTCGTCTATCAATTACTCTCTCCCATATTTTTATGGTGTGGCTAAGTAGTTTTATAGTCCTGTAGTTTGTACATTGTTGAATGTCTCCCTTGCTTTTGTAAACAGGTAACTAGTATACTGCTTCTCCATTCGTCTGGCATTTGTCCAACTTCCATAATTCTATTAAGTAGACTGCTAGCCAACTTATTTCTGTCTCTCCCAATGCTCTCCATAGTTCCCCAGGAATATTATCTGGTCCGACTGCTTTTCCTTTCTTTATTTTTTGAAGCGCTGGAGCCACTTCCTCGTTTGTTATTCTGGTAACCATCGCTGTTACTGTCTCCGTTAACTCCACAGGCTGTCTGTCAAATTCTTCATTTAATAAATTTCATTATCATTTATCACGATTATTGAATATCATTTAATAATCGTGAACTTGTATTTAATTTAAATATTTTCTGTATATCATAACTACCTCTCCCAATTACTTTGAACCACATCTTATGATACAGTCCACAACTCTAAATTATTTTATTAATTTTGCATATGTTCAGCTAAATAACTAAATAATGATGGGTTGCAGAACAAGCTAGATCGGTTTCACACACTGTTGTATCTAATTGGCACATCCTGTATCAAAGGGAAAATTATATTGGTAGATTACCAACTATTTTCATCTCGTCTCGTGTCTTACTTACCCCGTTTTGCCTATTACGCTGCGTAGGATCCCATCTGTGTAAAATCAACCAAGTGGAGAAACCTATTTTCTATCTAATTATATTCTGATGGAATATTTTCCGGATTATGTATGATATATACGTTAACAGATCAAATTTGGTATTAAGGAAAATTATTTCGTGCTGCGTATTAGTTGGGTTCGGAAAATAGTGAAAATATGAGTAATGAAGGATTTGGAATTTAATATTCTTGATTAGTTTTGCAAGATTTTAGTTCTGAAACTATTTTAATTTCGTAGTAAAGTACATTTTTTTTGCATTTTATTGATGACGTAAAGAAAAAATAAAACTAGATGAGCAATATTACGAGGCAACGGCAGTTCTCGCCAGTGGTGCACACCCACAACCCCCTACAAGCGACACTACATATACACGAAATTTTCGATTTTCTAAATCTGACGGAATTGAAAATTGTGCCAACTCCCATCTTAAAGTTCAGGAAAAGACTCACCCATTCATACGTCAACCATCCATTTTGGTCCAAGGGTGTGGATTTACGGCCCTTTCTATTTAGGGCCTGTTTTTCGTTCTCGTCCCCAAAACTCTCAAAAACTTCGAAAATTTAAGTCCCACCTTTGCGGCTTCCAATAGTACTGATCATTACCTTTCCAAGGCATGTCTAATTTTGAAAATCGGTTACACCATTCAAAAGTTACCGAGCTCAGAAATATGACTTAATTTCTATTTAAAAAAGGGAAAATGTTTGTGGATATGTATATGTATACAGAGTGGGCCAAACAAAAGTATCCACCTCGATATTTGGCAGTATTTATCAGCTTTTAAGAAAATGACAAAACAAGTCGATTGTTGATCAAAGGGGGACACATTTTTACGGTACATACATCTGTCATTTTTCAACGCCCTCCCTTCCACATCCCCCACCCCTTATTTTTAAATAGGGTATATGGGTCGTGTGCTAGCTCATTTGAAAGGTTATTCAATTCTCTATTCAGTAATATAAACATTAACATAATTATTTATACAGGGTGTCCAAGAATAATGTTTTTAAATTAAATTAAGTGACACAAAAAGAATAATGTATGTAATTTATTTAATTCAAAATACATTCTACTGCTGTCACATGATAAATGTGATTGATAAATAAACATTGTTTTTTGCTTAATTTCAATGTTCAAGCTGCCACCCATCTGCCTCTTGGTAGGTTGAATATTGAATTTAAGCAACAAACAATGTTTATTTATCAAACAAACATTTTTTTTTTCGTTTTCTGTCAGCAGTAGAATGTATTTTAAGTTAAATAAATTACATATGTACATTCTTATTTTTGTGTCAATTAATTTAATATAAAATAATTTTTCTTGGACACCCTGTACAAATAATTATGCCAATATTAATATTACTGAAATAACCTTTCAAATGAGCTAGCACACGACCCCTATTCCCTATTTAAAAATAAGGGCTGTGGGATGTGGAAGAGAGGGGGTTGACAAATGACAGATGTTTGTACCGTAAAAATGTGTCCCCCTTTGATCAAAAATCGACCTGTTTCGTCATTTTCTTAAAATCCAATTAATACTGCTAAATATCGAGGTGGATACTTTTATTTGGCCCACTCTGTATACATATTATGTATGTATGTGACCGGAAAAGTTCTGAAAAAACCGATCTGAATTTTTTTTCTGTGTTTGAAGAGGTGGTCAGAGCCGATTCAGAACTGGTGTAGTTTGTGACTTTTGACCACCCATAAACCAGCTATAGGACTTGGTAGGTACAAAACGGCATATTTTTTGGGGGTATATATCTTCAGTTCAAGAAGAGACAAGAGAACCGCAAATACACCAGATCAATAGTGTTGAGTTAAGCTTTCAAATGGTGTTTAAGCCGTCAGGATCAGACATACACACGGCTCAGCATCGCCGAAAAACTGAAAAACTAAATTTTGAAAATTTTGGTTTTTCGACAATTACTCAAAATTTCAACTTACGAATTGCGCCCATAAATGAGAGTTTGTAGAAGGACTCTAGACGAATCTGACGGTGTATACCTCATATCTGAGAAAATCCGAATTTTTAAGTTATAGGCTTCATAAGTACGATGAAATCTATTTCCTATGGGAAAAACGGTTTTTCAAGCTTAATAATTCCTATATAAGCTTCAGTTATCATACTTGACCTTATAGTCTAAGAGCTAGTGAACCCTCCGACTAACGGTTGTCCGGTAAGGCTAGAAATTTTTCTAGTGATAATTCATAGCACACCAAGGCTAAAAACCATGACCTGGCAGGCCTCAGTGGTGCACGTGTATCTACCAGGTGAATCGAAAAGTGCAAATTTATTGGGTAAAATAAACTTTCTCCTGTAAGATTTAAATTTAAGTATGTGTTTGAGTAAGTCATTCAGAAGAAATGTGTACAATTACAGGCGATTCTGAAGAGCATAAGACCTTGCCAGGCGAGGGAAAAGATTAGGGGTTTTTCCTAAAATGATTCTTTTTGTATCGAACAAATTTTTTTTAGGTTTTTTGAATTATTCCAAACAGAAAACGTCTTTTGTAATTTTTCTCTTAAGTTAATAGTTTTTGTTATATAAGCGATTGAAAATTTTGAAAATTGCGAAATCGGCCATTTTTATCCATAAATCGGACATTTATCTAAAAATTTCAATGTTGCCAAGATACGTAGGTACATATTCTTTAAACATTGATTGATGAAATCCCGAAGAGTTTTTGGCAATAAAATATCGAAAACCCCTTTGTTTTTTTAATTGCTAATCAAGCAGGTGCGACACTGTAGTATAAGTGAGGACGTTTGAGTTTGCATAAATTCGTTATCTCTAGAATGGGCATATTTCAAGAGAAATCCACAGACAAGTCGATTTTTTTTAAATTAGGACTTTTTGGCATATATATAATACTAGTGACGTCATCCATCTGAGCGTGATGACGTAATCGATGATTTTTTTAAATGAGAGTAGGGGTTGTGTGATAGCTCATTTGAAAGGTTATTGGATTTTCTATTCACTAATATAAACATTAACATAATTATTTATACAGGGTGTACAAAAAATTTTTTTTTATTAAATTAACTTAGATTAAATTTGACAAATAGAAGAAAAATTTTTTTTGTACACCCTGTGCAAATAATTATGTTAATGTTTATATTACTGAATAGAGAATTAAATAACCTTTCAAATGAGCTATCACACAACCCCTACTCTTATTTAAAAAATCATCGATTACGTCATCACGCCCAGATGGATGACGTCACTAGTATTATATATATTTCAAAAAGTCCTAATTCAAAAATAAAAATCGACCTGTCTGAGGATTTCTCTTGAAATTTGCCCATTCTCGAGATAATGAATTTATGCAAACTCAAACGTCCTCACTTACACTACAGGGTCGCACACGCTTGATTAGCAATTAAAAAAACAAAGGGGTTTTCGATATTTTATTGCAAAAAACTCTTCGGGATTTCATCAATCAATGTTTAAAGAATATCTACGTACCTTGGAAACATTGAAATTTTTAGATAAATGTCCGATTTAGGGTTAAAAATCGCCGATTTCTTAATTTTCAAAATTTTCAATCGCTCATATAACAAAAACTATTAACTTAAGAGAAAAATCACTAAAGACGTTTTCTGTTTGAAATGACCCAAAAAACCTAAAAAAAATTGTTCGATGCAAAAAGAATAATTTTAGGAAAAACCCCTAATCTTTCCCCTCGCCTAGCAAGGTCTTATGCTCTTCAGAATCGCCTGTCATTATACACATTTCTTCTAAATGACTTACTCAAACATACTTAAATTTAAACCTTACAGGAGAAAGTTTATTTTACCCCCTAAATTTGCACTTTTCGATTCACCTGGTAGATACCCGTGCACCGCTGAAGCCTGCCAGGTCATGGTTTTTAGCCTTGGGGTGTTATGAATTATCACTAGAAAAATTTTTAGCCTTACAGGACGACCGTTAGTCGGAGGGTTCACTAGCTCTTAAACTATTAGATGCATCAGATTCTACTTGTCAATACGTTTCAAACTCATGTTTAGTATTGTTTAGTAATCAAAATCGGTTAAGCCGTTTGGAAGTTACTAAGCTACAAACGTATAATAAAATTAACGATTAATCCCGAAATGGTTTATCTAGTTGTAGTGGTTACGACGCTAAATTTGATCTGGCAACGGGCAATACGAGTTCATTAACCGGCCATCCCAATATTTCTTTTCAATCTATTTTGAATAGAAAAAAAAATCTAGTGTACATTCGATGGACACTAGATCATTTGGGAGATAATGCGACAAAGGCGAGCATTTATAAAGCTTAACGTGTAATCGAGATGCATTTAATTTATAAAAAACTTTGAAAAACTCTTGATACAAGAATAAAAACCGCTAAACGCCGTAAAAATGAGTTTCGCATACAATATTCCATCTACAAAAGATCTGATATGAATATTACGTGGCGCGAAACTGTGTTTTAATTTTGATGCAAAATAAAGTTTTAGTTTTATTTTAAACGATTTTTCCATAATATTTGCTAAATTTGAAGTAAACGCGCCACATAGTCCTGTCGCCAGGGGGGGTACAACGGCCTCGTTAATTCAGATGGACTTACCCAAGTTTTTTTTATGTATTTTGACCCGTAGAACACGAATTTTTTGGGTAACAGTTGATCCGGATGTCGATAAGATTGTTATAGACCAAGAACTTGAGGAATCAAATAACAGCGATTTTTGGCAAAACAAAACAATATTTTGTATTTTTTGGGTCATTTTAAGCAAAAAATATTTCTACAAGTTTTTTAGTAGGATGCACAGTTTTCGAGATAAACGCGGTTGAACTTTCAAAAAATCGAAAAACTGCAATTTTTAAACCCGAATAACTTTTGATTAAAAAATAAAATAGCAATTCTGCTTAGCGCCTTTGAAAGTTCAAGTCAAATTATGTCGGTTTTGATTATTTGCATTGCTAAAAATTTATTGTGTTATTGTTAAACAAAGCTACAAACAACTAGTGCGTGAGTGATGTTTCTATGATTTCTCATTTAAAATCGAACGAGTAGGTAGAATAGGTACTAGTGCAATCAAGATTATTTCTACGTTACATGCGGTAAAACGCATGTAAAAGCACGGGAAACCCTACGTGTTTATAGCTTTGTTAAACAATAAAAAAATAAATTTTTACCAATGCAAATAATCAAAACCGATATAATTTGACTTAAACTTTCAAATGCGGTAAGCAGACTTGCTATTTTATTTTTTAATCAAAAGTTATTCGGGTTCAGAAATTGCAATTTTTCGATTTTTTTAAAGTTCAACCGCGTTTATCTCGAAAACTGTGCATCCTACGAAAAAACTTGTAGAAATATTTTTTTACTTAAAATGGCCCAAAAAATACAAAATATTGTTTTGTTTTGCCAAAAATCGCTGTTATTTGATTCCTCAAGTTCTTGGTCTATAACAATCTTATCGACATCCGGATCAACTGTTACCCAAAAAATTCGTGTTCTACGGGTCAAAATACATAAAAAAAACTTGAGTAAGTCCATCTGAATTAACGAGGCCGTTGTACCCCCCCTGGCGACAGGACTAACAAAAGAATTGCAAAATTCAAAATGTGTCGAAGTTACTCTTTTGTGGCGCGTTTTACTTCAAATTTAGCAAATACAGTGCAACCCCGTTAACTCGGATTAATCGGGACCGCGGCCGATCCGGGTTATCGAAAATCCGGGTTAGCCGGAGAAAATGGTAAAAATTAATAAAATATGGTATGCTTACAGATAAACTCCGTTATAATTGTCACACAGACACTGGTAAACCACGTTCGCTTTCTGCACAAAAATACACATACTAAGGTTCGTCGAGAGTCTCATTTTTAGCTTTATTAGCTTTGCACCGATTTTCCAAACTGTCTTTTGTTATCATTTTGAAACAAAATTCTTCGATTTTAGTTCTATTTTTCTTCCAATCCGATACTGTAGATATACCGACACCATATGATGCTGCAAGATTCGCCTTTATCAATTCTACTTAATGCTTCTAGTTTCTTTTCCATTGTCACTACAACATTTTTACGTTTTGTTGCCCTTACGCAAACACAAAATCTGAATAAATTTACGAACGATTACAGAACGGAAGCGAACAATATGACTTTACTACACACAATACCGTCTCTGATGTTATGTTATTTAATAACAGTGATGACTAAGACCATTGTTAAAAAAAGAATTTTAATAGTTTTTTAGTCTTTTCTAAACAATGCTAAGACAGTTTCAAATAAATAAAGGATACTACAGGTGCCTGTTATTTTCGATAAGGCAAGGCGCACACCAACGAAACATGAAACGAAAGACATGAAACATGAAACGTAAAACACGTTTCATGAAAATTAAACAAGGCTAAACAAATCTTGAAGTCCGCCTACCAATGAAACGAGTCTGATTCATGCTCATAACACATTTTTATTTTCGGAAAGTTTCATAAATGGCTGGACGTCTATTTGTTTAGCAGTGTTTTATTTCCATGAAACGTGATTTACGTTTCATGTTTCTTTGATGTGCGGCCTGCCTAACACGACAATGAATGTGGAGTGCCATGAGTCATTTTTACTATGGTATGTGTAGTTCAAATTACACAAATACCCATTATCTCTCAAATAATATATTACAAACATTTTTATTGCTGAAATGTTTGTCTGATAAAAATTGGTCCGGGTTATCCGGAGTTCCGGGTTATCGGGGGCCGACTTATCGGGGTTCCACTGTATTATGGAAAAAGCGTTTAAAATAAAACTAAAATTTAATATTTATATCAGATCTTTTGTAGCTGGAATATTGTATGCGCCACTCGTTTTTACGGCGTTTAGCGGTTTTTTATTCTTGTACTACTTAGGAGGAAATCAAGAACAAAGAAAAAGAGGAAAGTTTGAACAATAGTAAGAACTAGGTAGAAGAGTAACATTGTATAAGCCAATATCACCAAGATTCATCCAAATAGAATAGAAAAAGAATCAATTAACATAATACAAATAGAATTATCTAAAATATCGTTGAAAGGAACTAAATAAAAAGCCCTAGAAGAATTGTACCAACAATTATCATCATTATTATCGTCATTACCACTTGCTCTATTAGTCTAGCTAGATAAGTCTTGGATGAGATGGGCATTTTTTATGTAGATAGTGTGGATTTTTGTTTTAAGATGTCCATATACAGTGTGTTTCTGCTAGACCATTTATGTCTATATTTTGTCTTATTAGTTCTCTCTCTATGTGAAGTTTTTACAAGCATAAGTTACCTCCCTAATAACACAAAACATTCCAGGAATGTTCCTAGAAGGTACTCACAGGACATTGAAAACATTCCTGGAATCTCCCCAAATGCACACGAATGTCCCTGGAAAGTCCCAGGAAAGTGCTGTGTCAGCATTTTAAATATTCTTAGAATGTTCTGTTGGAACATTCCATGAATGTCTACGAATGTTCTTTGGACATTCACAGTATATTTTTTAGACTAAATGTCTTGTTGGAACATTCCATGAATGTTGGAACATTCCATGAATGTTCTTTGGACATTCACAGTATATTTTTTAGACATTCTCTGAAATATATCGTCAGTGATGTGACAATACCTCCTATATGTTTTTTCATGAGGTGTGCAGGAGACGAAAAACATTTTTTAAGGTCACCTGTTTTCATACGTAAGTTCTGACTTGTTTTGTAGTAAAGATAATTGAATTTACTGCAAAACAAGTCAAAAAATATATGAAAACAGGAGGTGGCCCAAACAAGTTTTTAGTCTATCTTACAAATCTCATGAAAAAACAGATAGGAGGTATTGTCACATCACTGACGATATGTGGCCATAACAAATAATACATCCTTGATAAATATAAACATTTTTATTGCAAAAAATCTTTTCATACATTTTTTTAATGTAATTTACTGACATTCCTAAATATTATAAAAAAATGTGTCACATTTGCTTTGTAAACCTTTCTTTTGTTTTTCGTAGCCAAATATTTCATTTCCTTCCTGGTTTTTTGTAGACCACTTCTCTCGGCTGATTCTAAAAGAAAATAAAAGGTAATTTTTCTATCCTTGACAACTAACAATCAGAAGAAATATTATTTACAGGTAATAATATGCATAAATAATAATAAAAAAATAAATATTAAATAATATTTAAATTAATAATAATTAATATTTAATAAATAAAATAATAATAATGAACATTTTGTATTTTGACAACGACGTTGGATGTGGAAGTAGAAACCTTAATAAAATGATTTTTTCAAGTAAATTATGGCTTATTTCCCCATTAGAATAGTTAATTACAAAAAAGCCACAAAGAAATAGCTTTTTCACAAACAAATAAGTATTTAGTATTCATTATATTTATTGTTTTTATTATTTACTTTAATTTCCGACTGGTATATTATTTGACAAATAATGACATTATTTCGAAGTCTGTTAAGCACGATATAACGCCCTAGTGCGTTATTTTGAAAAATAATGCCCTCGGGCATTAAATTTAAATAACGACTTAGATACTGTCAAGTTGACAAATATCAACCTAAGTAAAACTATGGTTACCACAATTATGTTACTACTGTTACTGGTAAATGTACTTATTTAAAAACTAATTAATTCAAAATTCATTCAAATTTTTCGCATTTAAAGAATAATTTAGGCAGACATTAAACGTTGAAGGCACCACAGGTATTATAATAATAACGCTTTCGGTCAACGTATATCGCTCAGGCCGAAGGCCCTTGTTTAATACACCATTGACCTCAAGCGTTATTATCCTTATAATACCCTTGGTACCTTAATAACTATAACATAAGATTATAACTTAATTCTTGTTTTCTATTTCTGATGTTTTTATTTATTTACATTGAATATTAATCTGTTTTGTTGTATAATCTACTTCGCAAAAATTATGTGATATATTTGACTTAAAATGAATTCAAAATTTTTTTGTAATTGGGCAACAATGTCAACTTAGATCTCTGATGTAGATATTAGAGAGATTTTGCACCTCTTAAAATAACCGCTTATTTTGGCTCCACTATGGTTAACTTTATTAAGCATAACGATTACTTCAACGTTAAAAAGCAGAGTTTTTGCAGCCTGTCAAGTAGGTTTTTTGTGTCATCGTTATCGTTATTTAAACGTAACCTCACTTCACAACGTTATTGTAATTTTAAGCATATACTTGAACAGTTTTTGATATTTTAATTTATAGGTCATCAAAATTAGAATCTATGTAAATGTAATTTTACTGATTTTTTACATTCTGGCAACAAAGCAATTTAACCATTACTATAATGATAACGATAAGCACTACTTTAAACTTCCATAAATTACGGAATCCCTTATGTTTCATAACGGATCATATATTTGCTACTGCGCAGACGTAGTATAACGATAACCATAACGGAATTGCAAAATAAGAGGTGCAAAATCTCTCTAATGAATTGCAACAGTATCTATATTGTACGGACTGTATTATTAATTAGGTTAAGCAAATTACCTGTGTGACATACGCTATTGGAACAGTCTATATAGGCTATTGGAAGTTCTGTCAATATCTTTTTCTAAAAAATGTTTTGAACATACTCCTCTATTAACAAATCTGATCTATATTTCATGCCTTCTTCGCAGGATCTTCTGGAAAGCTAAAAATACAAAATATATGCATTACTAAGCATTATTAACAAATCTTAGTTTTAAATAAAAAATATGATTAACGAACTCACAAAATATTATAAAACAGCTTAGAAATTGTTTATTAGTATAGTCGTTCCCCAAACTCAGACACAACTGGCTAGTGATTTTAGTAGGTAATTTTTTTGTTTTTGGCCAATTTTGCCAAAATTACTAACTATTTAGTAATTATTAACTGTTTAGTTATTATTTTTTTGCCAATTTTACGAAATTGGCAAAATTATTTACTAAAATCACTAGCCAGTTGTGTCTGATACTCAGTAACTCAGTAGTACTGAGACTGAGTTTAGTGAACCTACTATAACATTCTGTGTATTCATTAGTTGGTACTACATATTATAGTGTGTGGTCTACCATCCTGTTTATAAACGCATACATTAGCAAAAAAGCATAAGGAATGATTATTTTAATTTTACAAATAATCCTTTTGTTATTTTAGTTAGGAATAAGCGAAGTTTGTAGTTTGTGGCTTATTCACAATTATTAAAATAATAAATGGATATGACCAATTATCAGTAAGTGAAACAGAATTCATTAGTATAAATTTCATATCCGTAATCCGTCTACCCATAAAGGAAACCAGAACCAATAGTATTAATTTATTTTCTGAAATACAGGGCATGCCTTTGTTTACATAATATTTGCATACTAACCTTTGAAACGTTATTCCTGAAGATCTACATTTGCTTCTGCTCTGCTGCTCCAACTGCGTTAAGGACAGGACAGACACAGTTTATGCAATATGTTCATAATACTATAAAAGTATCCGAATTAAAAAAAATTCTTAAAAAGCACAAATAAAACAAACAACGATCACGCCACGCACGACAAAGCCGGGCAAGGTGGCCAAGATGCCAAGATGGCCGAAGTGAGGTCGTTCGTTGGTCGTTTTTAGTCACGTGATGCCATCGTGATGCCCTCTCTAAGCGCCATGCACAAATAAAAAATGAACGCAAAAGAAATAAATATAAATGCCTCTCTTCGGTTTTGCCGTTGATTGAAATATTTATATGGGCAATACCTCAATCAACGGTTTTGCTCAAGTTTCTGTCATGATACTATAAATAACATTATTTATAGTATCATGGTTTCTGTTATAAGTAATTTTTTTATTAACAAAATCGCATCAGCCAAATTGGCTATTAGCGAACAATAATTTTTATTACATTTGTATGTTTACCTATATATTGTATAAAATGTTAATTGAACTTAGGAAACTCTTTAAATTTGACATATTGCACTGTAGGCCTAAAATTTCACTTAGTTTGTTTGGTATGTTATAAGAAATGTTATATCTGTTACTCGTATTTATTATTTGACAACTTAAAATATAGGAACATTGGTAGTATGTTCACAGAATGTCTTATGGTAACATTCCAGGAATAATTTAAACAGATGTTCACCGAATGTTCCCTAAATGTCTAGGACATTCAAATATTGATAGAACTTTGGTAGTACATTCCTGGAATGTTTTGTGTTATTAGGGCTTATACACTGATAGCTCAAAAATATCGAGGACAAAGCAAGGGATACATTTCCTGGTAAGTCTATCTAAGGATGTCACAATTTTCAAGGCGGAAATAACGTCAATCTATCACTGCGTGGAAGAAATAGAAAGGTAGAAACGAACGCATCGTTCAATTACCAATTTCACAGAAAACCAGGCAGCGCTTTAGGCACTAAATTATGTATAGGTAAATTCTAAGCTAGCATTCGATTATGTGGGTGCCGTAAATAAACCAGAAGACCATAGAAATGTTGCGATAATATGGATACTGGGGGACGAGTCTCATAAAGCAATGAAAAAGTAAGTGGAATTGCCAAACAAGTCTCATCAATGCCACTCATAATAATAATAATAATAATAAAGGCCTTTATTCATTCTATAATATTATTCACATAATGAATATTAGTTTAAAAAAAAGCTCCAGGCGAGTTTCAGTTCAGGAGATGTATAATGCGGGGCAGAATACATGTCCTGTCTGTTCAGCTAACCTGGGCAAAACAAATAATAAAAAAAAATATCTAGGATTATGTATAATAGGTTACCTACTAACATTTAAATAAAAATAAATCAAAATGTAACATTAATTAACTTTAGTTTACCAATATGCGCTTTGAATGTAAGCTCTACTCATACCATGTCAGCCAACTCTACCTATGCAATATTTCCTAATTTTTCAATAACGAACCTTCTAAATTTGTTTTGAGTAAAATTAGTACCAGTAGTATATTTATTCATAACTTGGGCTATTTGATATGTAAAAGACCGCTTGTATTGCTGTGTACGATGATAAGGAATAGAAATGGTGTTTTTATGTCTTATGTTAATATTGTGTACATCAGTACGGAATTTTATTTTATTATAGAGATACGGGGGGGTTTTGAAAATAATAATTTTTTTGAATTGACAAGCTGAATGTACATGTCTTCTATGTTTCACACTTAACCACCCTGTTTCTTTAAGTTTGTAACTAATTGCTTGATATCTACGGATACCATGTATCAAACGCAGACAAGAATTTTGCATTTTTTGTATCCGATAACTGTCACGTTCTGTGATACAGGAATTATAAATGGTATCACAGTAATTAAAGTGTGATAACACCAAAGTATCACAGAGCAATTTTTTTAATTTTTTAGTAAATATATGACGAGATTGGAATAAAAACTTCAGGTTCAAATAACTTTTCTGCAAACACTTGGCCACATGACCACCAAATCTTAGGTTTTGATCTATATGTAAACCTAAGTTTTTCACAGTTTCCTTAAACTCTATTGAAGAATTATCGATGGTGATCATGTGAGCAAAGTCTCTCAGAAAGATTTCTCTCCGCGCCGCTGAACCAAACACTATGCCTACCGACTTGTTGTTATTAAGTCGAAGACAATGGCTAGTCGAAAACTGATAAACTCTTTCTAAATCATAGTTGATTGCTGCCACTGCCTGTTCAGACTCATCAGGCTTAAAAGATAAATATATTTGAGTATCATCAGCAAAATAGTGTTGTTTACAAGAGAGAAAGTTTGCAGGAAAGTTTGAAGTGTAAATACTAAACAATTTGGGACCCAAAATAGAGCCCTGTGGTACCCCTTTATTTGTATTAAGATAGTTTGATGTCCTACCGTTGTAATGAACAGCTTGACTTCTATTACTGAGATAACTAGATATCATATCCGATGCCCGCTGAGACATACCAATATACTTAAACATTGAAGTTAATAGCGAATGATCAAGCGTATCAAATGCTTTCGAGTAATCCAGAAGTATCAGCACTGTGATTAAACCATTATCGCAGGCATCAAATATGTCATCAGTTATCTTTAACAAGGCACTAGTACAGCTGTGATCCCTTCTGAAACCAGACTGATTTTCTGGTAGAACTTTATGTTGACTCAAGTGAACCTGTAGTTGCTGATTTAGAATTTTCTCTAGTATCTTTGAGAAAGTGGGCAGTATACTAATTGGTCGGATTTCGTTATATCCTGTCGGATTAGTTGTTTTCGGTACCGGTATAATTTTTGCAACTTTCCACATTGACGGGAACTCGGCTCTTAGAATGCAAGCATTAATAATGTGTGTCAAATAAGGCAATAAAAAGGGAAGGCACATATTAATTGTTAGTATATTTATTTTATCATATCCGGTAGCAGCACTCTTTATACTTTTAATGACATTTAAAACGTCACTTTCTTCAACACATGAAAAATTTGCTTCCACGTCCACACGACAATTATGACTATAAAAGTTTTTAAGTGTTAAATTAGGATTCATATTGGGAACACAATTTATAAAGTAGTCATTCATTGCCGAAATATCACTTAAATTTTCTGACAGTTGCGTATTGTTTTGAGTTTCCCTACCAAGACCTATAACTTTTAAGGATTTCCAAAGATCCTTCCCGTTTTTATTATCCAATTTTTTTGAATAGAAAGCCTTTTTTTCTCTTCTGACAGCTAAAGTAAACATATTTCTAATTGATTTGTATTCCTCCCAAGTTTGGATGTTTTTGTATTTCTTGTATAAACTCAATACTTTGTCCGTTTCTTTTTTCATAATACGTAAAGTGTCAGTCATCCATGGTGCATAATTTTTAGAAATTTTATAGGTTACATAGGGAGCATGACGATCCAGTAAGCATATTATATTATTGGTAAGAAACTCGACTTTATCATCAAGACCCTCAATATCAAAAATATTTCGCCACGGTAGAGATTGTAATTCCTCATAGAATACGGTCTGATTTATCGCCTTAAAGTTTCTTACAGTCTTATAAACAATTTCTTTATTTTTAATCTCTATATTTATATTAGATATCAACAACTCGTGGTCACTAAAATCAACACATTCCACGACAACATCAAGAATTGTTCTTCGTTTTGTAGTTAAAATATAATCAATTAGGGTTGCCGTACTAGATGTAATTCTAGTCGGCTGATCTATGACTTGATGTAACCCCATTGTTTCAAAAAAATCACAGACAACTCTAGCATCAGGGCAATCAGTATTTAACAAATTAACATTGAAGTCACCAGTACAATAAAATGTTTCAATCAACGGCAAAACATCAGATAGAATATTCTCAAACTCGTCAAAAAAATGTCGGACATTAAATTTAGGTGGTTTGTATACAACACAGAATCCATACGATTTATTACTTACGAACAATTCCAAGCAAAGGTGTTCAATACTGTTATTATTTATTTGTAGAACTTTATATTTAATTTGAGATCTAACATAGAATGCCACACCTCCCCCATTTCCATTTCTATCCCTTCTTATCACATTATACCCATCTATACCTATATCCTTGTCGGTAATGAAATTTGTAAGCCAAGTTTCACTAACTGCTAGTACATCAAATTTTTTTAAGAGAACACAGTTTTTGAATTCACTAAAATGTGCAGTCAGTGATCTTACATTAATATGACCAAAAGTAATCATAATATAAAAAGAAGAATTTATTTATATCTAATTTAATATGAGAATAATAATTATATCGCACTAATAGGTAGAGGCATAATATTTAAATTTGTAGAACTGTACATTTATTTTTACAATAATAAATAAACAGAAACAAGTAATTAATGGGAAAACAAACAAAAAAAAACTAGGACTCTACGTAAAGTTTGTGTTTTTGATTGTCAAAAATGGCACATAGTTGGCCCCACAGCTCAACTTTTTGTTAATAGCAAGAAATCAACAAATAAATTTTTTACTCACTGGTTAAATTATGATTTAGTCTCCCATATCCAAACTCGTGATTTGTTTCTTTTCACCACCGACACTTGCAAAAATTTGGCCTTTCCACGACCAACAGCACTTATAGCCAAACTTGTCACATGCGTATTTATAAAGAGCTTGATTTTCTCTTGTGAGGAGTTCCATCATAACAAGTCCACTGCCTTTCAATTTTGTTTTGTTTGTGAACACTAGATCACGCTTCCACTTGTTTATAAACATAACTGCCGTTGGTCGAGGTTTCCTTTGACTGACAGCTCGTTCTTGTTTTTTGCCAATTCGATAGCAAAAATTAATATCGTTTTCGGATATTTGTATGTTTAATTTATTACTAATGATTTTTGCTACCTGTTGATGTAGTTGTTCTTCACTTTCTGGAATATTGTTAAACACAATACCGTTTAGCAAGTAGTTCTGATGTTGATATTCCATCCTTTTTTTAGAGGAATTAGACGTGTCTCTTAGTTTTTCTATCTCGCTTTTGATACTGTTAAGGGATCTATTAAAATTATCTTCCAGCATTTTAATTCTTTCTAAGATATTCTTACTACTGGAATTGGGTTTGGAACTCTCATCCATATTTTGTTCTCCTATAAGCGATTTTAGTTCCTCAATGCCACCTTTCACGTCAGATTCTAGTCGTTTAACCTGACTTTCAAGTTGCTGTTGCTCCTTCTGTTGTTGACGGGTTTTTCTTATATTTTCGGTCATAATTACTTGATGAAGACCAAATATCATAAATTTTAACTATTAACAAATATTAACCACTACTTTTCACAATTATATACAGGAGCCAACCTAGCACAACCTACACTTACAGCGCCATCATTGAACAGGAACCCTTCTGCGACATGTAAAGGCAGTAACATGAACAGCTAAAAGAAAGTGGGTAGTTCTTAAATATTTTATTACAAAATTCATTACAAAACATTCGCCAACGGCAGACATAATAAGCAAAGAAAACAGTCGAAGCCATAGTAGGCCTGCCAACAGGGCAATGTACGATGAATAGGCTATTGAATGTGATGGAATTGACAAATAATGACCTATGCAGATTCTATTACCTAGAAGAAGAAAGCCATTGGCAAAGAGCTACAATGAAGATTCAGTCTTGAAGTTATTTTAGAAAGACTCACGCTAGGGCTAGAGAATGTAATCTATCTGAAAAGGTTGCAGTGGCACCTCAATGAATCTATCTATATATGTGAAGCTTTCAAGTTTGGAGAAGATTTCTGGTGTTTTACGCCCCTATATACGTTGATTTTGTGCTTTGGAGCTTCTGTATTTTACTTTTTTTTCCAGTTACATATTTCCCACGAGTGGCTTGGTGGCTCACGATTGCTTATGTAAACTAGTTGCATTTAAATAGAATTGTCAGCATAATTAAATAAAAATCGATTAATTTGCTTCATTCTTTTTCATGGCTGCTTTGCCCTTGAATGTTCGCCTCTCAACTCGACGTAATCCAGAAGGAGAAATGATTTCAGATCACGCTGTATAAACGATTAGAGAAGAATATTTCATTAGAATCTTCTTTATGTTGTTTTTTTGACAAAAGTCGCAATTTCGGAAGTAATTATTCAATGTATTAAATTAGGGTTAAATAGGGTAGTCCAGGCCGAAGCAGCGTTTACACCCTTTTCAAATTCATCCAGGTAATGCTAAGTCTCCGGTATCTATATCACTACGAAAGGAAACTTTTGCCCACATTAAAGTTTACGATAGTCGCATAAAACTGAACAGAACACAAACGCTTAGTCCTCTCGCGCTGTCCATATTACACAGCCGTTCCCATGGGAGACCCGACACAATACACGGAAACAAGCCAGCCACTACAACCCGGTAATTAAACTTGATCAAAGCTTGAATCATTTGAGATACAAAACCTTTTATTCCTTGTTTTACGGTACGGTGCGCGGACGTATCAGTGACAACTTGCCGTTGAAATGCCTGCCTCTGCCTCTGCCTGCTAAAATTTTATAGTATTTTGCAGGAAAATCTTCATCCTCGCACCTCAGGAATAATTGGGGCTTTGACGAGAGGACAGCTTTTAGACCTTACGACTCGGAATTTACAATACCTGAGTTAAGAAATAGATTTAGACATTTAAAAATAGATTTAAATTTCGTTAGAACAAATTATTTTTATAAGAAAAATATATTTATACTTTTTATTATGACTTGTTGATAGCACGGTAAAATTTCTGCCAGTGGCGGATCTAGACGATAGTCTTGGTCGGGGGAACTTGTCTTGACGGGAACTTCCAATGAAACACCAACCAAAAGACATAAAAAAAAGATAATCCCAAACTACATTAAAGACATAAATAATAGATAGGTGAAACACAAGAGACTCCATTTTTAAACAAATAAATATTTAAAAATAAAATCTCTTAGATTTCTTAAGTCGGAAACAAATTCTCACTTATACCTTTACCATATCGTTCTAAAGTTTGCAAGGAATAAGGGCGACAAATGCATAGACGTGAGGAATATATAATATGCATTCCACAATACATAGTCTGTACACAATACACAAAATCGTGTTTTTTTCAATTTTTGTTCTATAACTCCAAAGATTTTAATTTACACCAAAAACACTCAAATAAAAATTCACCGTAATTAAATTCTGCATAGAGACGTGTTTTTACCGATTTACTACGACGAACATTTTCTCCGAAAAATGAAGGTTTTTTCAACAAAATCTTTAATTTTCAACTAAAATTTTAGATAAGTAACTGTTTATCAATAATTAAATAACTTGGTAATATAAAAGACCTTTACACATAGATTATAATTCCAGAAGCCGATTGAAATTTAATGAACAGTTTAGCAATAATTAAATTGTTAATTACAAATTTACGGTCGCTGTAATAACCACAATAGTTATGAAACATAAGAGTAATTATGATTTTTGTATAAAAAGACACTGTACCTATCTAATGTACTTTGCAGAATTGAAATTGGACTATTTAAGCGGCCTCAGGAATATTTTTAAATTACAAACAATTTTTTGGCTTAAAAACAAATAGATTATCTCGGGAAATATTAAATTAAATTAAATCATAAAAACAATATTGGACAAAAAATGGCAGGACGCTTCTTTTAAAATAAAAACGTTTAATTATGATGAGTGGTTCCTGAGATACAACCGGTCAAAGTTGACCGGCATTTACGCCAAAGATATAAACAGTAGGATCATAATTTTCTAACCATCACCTTTTTACTTCGATGCTCTTTCTCCACACCAATTTTCATATCTTTAAAATACTCATAACGTATATTATTATAATAAAAACTATGGATACTACGAGTGAAAATTGACAAAAATAGCAAAATTCCAATCAAAAATTAGGTTGGAGAAAATGTAATCTCAAAGTTCAAAATCGGTATACGTTAAAAAAATGCATTTTCTCGGCTTCCCACGGAGCAATTTTCTTCATTCTTTTTTGATCCCAAGTAACTCGAGTAGAGCCATCTAACTAACGCATTATCACATGTCAAAGTTGCTTTTGTTTTGGTATAATAAACTAATTTATTTTTTATAACAAAATTTTTTAATTTGTTTAAATAAAGATTGTTTAAATAATTATACAGCTTTCAAATGAGAATATTTGTGTTTTTAACGTTAAAAGGTACACTTCTAGTAAGTTTATCTAAAAAAAGTCTACAACTGGAAAAATATGTAATTTTCTTTTCTTATAAATAAATCAATCTATTATAACAAAACAAAAGCAAGTTTGACATTTAATAATGCGTTAGTTAGATGGCTCTACTCGAGTTACTTGGGAATAAAAAAAGAATGAAGAAAATTTCTTCATGGGAAGCCGAGAAAATACATTTTTTTTAACGTATACCGATTTTGAACTTTGAGATTACATTTTCTCCAACCTAATCTTAGATTGGAATTTTGCTATTTTTGGCAATTTTCACTCGTAGCATCCATAGTTTTTATTATATTAATATACGTTATGAGTATCTTAAAGATATGAAAATTGGTGTGGAGAAAGAGCACCGAAATAAAAAGGTGATGGTTTGAAAATTATGATCCTATTGTTTATATTTTTGGCGTCAATGCCGGTCAATTTTAACCGGTTGTATCTCAGGAACCACTCATCACAATTACAGGTTTTTTATTTTAAAAGAAGCGTCCTGCCGCTTTTTTTCAATACCCTTTTCATGATTTAATTTAATTTAACATTTCCCGATATATTCTATTTGTTTATAAGCCAAAAAATTGTTTATAATTTTAAAATATTCCTGAGGCCGCTCAAATAGTCAAATTTCAATTCTGTAGAGTACATTAGATAGGCACAGTGTCTTTTTATACAAAAATCATAGTTTTTCTTATGCATCATATCTATTAATTGTGGTTATTACAGCGACCGTAAATTTTTAATTAACAATTCAATTGTTGCTAAACGATTCAGTTCTCATCGGCTTCTAGAATTATAATTTATACGAAAACAGCTTTTATATTACCAAGTTATTTAATTATTGATAAACAATTACTTATCTAAAATTTTAGTTGAAAATTAAAGATTTTGTTGGAAAATCCCGCATTTTCCGGAGAAAATGTTCCTCGAAGTAAATCGGGAAAACAGGTCTCTATGCAGAATTTAGTTACGGTGAATTTTTACTTTGGTGTTTTTGGTGTAAAGTTAAAATTGTTGTAGTTATAGACCAAAAATTAAAAAAACTCGATTTTCGGGCGCCATTTTGTTAATAAAAAAAGTAGCACACTATCTGCGAACTATGCATACCTATATTATTAATATATACAGTCATAAGATTCGATTCCAGCAAATAAATTGCTGGTAAATAACTTTTCCTTGTATTTTGCTAATTAGCCCAGAGTAACATCAATTTATCAAGGTAAAGATCAACAAATCTGCTTCCTAGTACTCAATACGTGAGTAAAAACGCAGGTAGGTAAAGGCAGTTAAGATTTAATTACGATTCAGAGACCACTACCATCTGTCTATGGTCCATTTCAACCTCTTGGTATCTTCAGGATAGCCTGTAGTGGTTTTCCGAATCGAAATCAAATCTTTTTACGCCAATTACAATAAAATAATACTGCCTATAAATAAATGATAACTTACATATATGCATTAAGTTCCTTTAGTTTTCCTAACTATACCATTTCTCTATGGTTTAAATGTTGTACGGTCCGAGAGCACCAACGTATCCACTAGGTGGATCAGTTGCAGGAGCGCGGAGTGCGACCAATGTGGATATGTGCCTTAAGAAGAAGAAAAAATTGATCAAACTATTATTTCCATTAGGATATATTTTTGATAGACTTGTTAGTGTATTTTATCACGAAATACACGTCCAATAAGTTATTCTGAGTATGATTTACATTCCGTCCTAAAAATATCGAAATAAATAAAACAAAAATCGCACTATTAAACTATTTTCTTCGAGTCCAATCGATTTCTTTATCGCATCGAACAATAACTTATTGTCGCCAGCGTCTTATACATCCTGAAAATTTCAATAACTGAGACCAAGGAACTTGATTCAATAGGGTATTTTCGAGGGAATCTGCCAACATAAATCGTGTGGCGTCGACTATGCATTACGTTGAGTACAGCTAGTGCTAGCACGGTGCCGAGTGTCGTATTCATATGTCTGGTTGACTTTGGGAAAGCCCTTGACAAAATACATCGCAGAAGACCGATATCAGAAAGCCATAATTCGAGTAGACCAATAAAAATCTGTAGAGATTCCAATAAGAAGAGGAATATGACAAGGATGTGTACTATCGCCTCTACTTTTTAATATAAGCTGAGAAGAGATGTTTAAAGAAATACTAGGAGACATCAATGAAGGCATATTAATTACAGAACATTAGTGAATAATCTCAGATATGCAGACGATACAATACTCTTTGCGGGCAATAGAGAAGCCTGGACAATTATCGGACGCAACTAAAAAAGACTTTCCAGCTTTTGAGATGTTGTGTTATCGAAGAATGTGGATGGACACAACACTGGAATAGAAAAATGAGCTACTTTGATCGCGTACTAAGAAATTAAAAATATGAGTTGATGCGCTTGATTAGACAAGTGAAAGTGGAAGGAAAAACAGGACCATCTGTGAGTCTGGTTTATAGTTATATTACTTTATTCATAACTTATAAAAAGCTACTCTGTTAATAAATTTGTTTTTATTGTTCATAGACTTTGTCACTTTGTATATAAATTATTCTAAAACTTAGATAAAGGTTTTACCTCCTGTTTGTAACGTCATATTTAAATTTTAGCCCAATAAATGAACGGAAAATACGGCGATACCGTGTAATTTGCAGGGGCCATTCCGAATTGCATGAAAATTTGGATTTAGGTTCTACTTACCCTCCACTTCAAAGTTGAAATTGTGCCGTTGGTTGCTTTTACTTGGGGGGTGATAACCACCCCTTCTCGGGGGTGAAAAAACATACGTTCAAAATAGGACCGGAAATGGATAAATTGACTGATTTTAAGCAACTTTTTTCTATAGATTTTTTTATGTAAGTTAATACTTTTCGAGTTATTTGCGATTGAAAATGTATATTTTTCGCCAAAAAAACTACGTTTTCAGACGGTTTTTCGCAAATAACTCAAAAAGTAAATACTTGATCGGAAAAAATATCCTTAGCAAAAGTGTAGCTTATAAATAGGGAGCGGATTTATATGTGAGCAATTTTGATGAAATATGCGCATACATATGCAGTAAAAAATTACGAAATATGCGCAAGATATGCACAATAATTTTAAAAAATGCGCATTTTGAGAAACTACATACATATTGATCTACAATAAAATAAATGTATCGATTTTCCACTACCTTCTTGATTTTTTTATGATATAGTTGTAGGTACGCAATTTTTCTCAATGTACTTTTATCGGGAACACTATTCTTGGAATATTATTTCCAAAAAACTTTTATAAACATAGGATTTTCCAGTTTTTTCAAAGGTATGCTTGCACAAATCAGCGCCTCGCATAAATCCGAATTAAATTTATATTATTCATTGGATGAAGTCATCAACGATTGTCTACCGTCAATGGGTAACTGATCAACTTTTGATTCGCTTATTTCTTATTTTCTTGCATTTTAACTTTTGATTTATGTGTTGTCTAACTTAAAATGCCGAGGAAGCAAATATTATTTATTAAAGAAAAAAGAGGAAGAAAGCCATATTAAATTTATTATTTTACTACATGCTTTGCAGAATAATTTTCCATTGGTGTAAAGAAGCTGGGAATAGGTTCTAATCCGGTTATAAACTAGACTAGAATCTTGCGGCATATTGCACTATTCCCAAACAGAAGTACTTTGACACAAAAACTAGACATTCGCATTATCGCATTGACTGATATAAGGTGACTAAATTTACTGATTTACGGGATCTGATTTAAATCATATTTAAATTTCCGTAGAAAATCGTAAAACGATGTTTAGGCCCGGTTTTTTAGTGAGCGGTTAAAATTTTGGTTAGCTTTAAACCAAGTGCTTTCATCATCCAGCCTCAAAAGTCCACTGCTGAACATAGGCCTCCTCCCCTCGTTTCCAACCCCATCTATCCTGCGCCGCCCTCATCCAGTTTTTATTTACCTTTCTTAAGTCGTCAGTCCATCTTGTAGGCGGTCGACCGACGCTTCTCTTGTCTTCTCTTGGCCTCCATTCCAATAACCTCTTCGTCCATCGCCCATCTGTCATTCTGGCTACGTGTCCTGCCCATCTCCACTTCAACCTGGCTATCCTCTCGATGACGTCAGTCACCTTTGTTCTTCTCCTGATTTCTCCTGAACCAAGTGCTTTAAACCAAGAAAATCTCGGTTAGCTAACCACTTTTTTTCTTCTGTTGGCAGCAGTGACTGTACTTGCGCATGTGCAATTCCAGAATGATCATTTTGTCAGAAAAATAAATAAAAGACAATTTCATAACCAAATTAAAAAAATGATTAATGCAATGCAATAAAGTTCGGAATCTTTGTTTAGTTCATAACGTCTACCTCGGTTTCATAACAGAAGAGAATTAGAACTACTGGGACGATTTAGACTTTTCTTCCGATTTTGTTTGTCAAAGATCACGGTCTTATCACTATTTGAACATATTGACCAGGAAATAAGAAGTCAGACTCTTTGGTAAATAATTAAGTATTTTGCTGTGTAGACAAATATACAATAATCTTTTTAAAATATTACTAGGAATCATGCATTAAATCCTGTTACAGTAAGTGTAAACATAGGTACCTGTTCCAGTTATATTTAAATATATTTCCTTATAATTCCTTCCTTTATAATAACGATAATAATTTATAATTTCAATAATAATAATTTCCTTATAATAATAAGGAGGTATTATACTTCCCGCGATGAAAGAAAATAACATAACCCAACTAATCCCTTCTGTCGGGCAAATACTCAAAAAAATAAACATGATGCATTCACTGCACCAATGTGCAAGCGTAACCGCAAAATTCGGAGTTAAACCATCTAACGAGGATCGGTTAAAATCTTGGTTAACTTAAACGAGTTTAAGCTCTAACCTAGTACTGAAAAACTGATTAAATATGAATATTTCACTGACCAAAAAATAAATAGGTTAACCCAGCACTGAAAAACCGGCCCTTAGAGGTGTAAATATTTTCTTAACAATAGGGTATTTAACATCCTACAATCATTTTATGACGGCGTACTGTACGCACTTTGTGGGTAAAGATCGGGTGTTTTCTAAGAAAACCCCAAAAAGGTAGTGAATGAGCCAACTTCAGGTAGTTCTCGAAAGATATGACAGCATATGTGGGGGAATATTTTGTGTCCAATTAAAAAATTTTAGAATTTTTTCGTTTGCACAAAAATGTTTTTAAATAGATGCATGATATGTTAAGAAGGCTGCAAAAGGATTGGGAGGTGATAAAGAACATCAGAAAAAGGAAGCTAGAATATTTAGGCCACATTATTAATACCAGAGGTGCGAAATAGGAGATATTAAGGCTCATAATGCAAGGTAAAATAAGGGGTAAAAGATCTATAGGTAGAAGAAGAATTCCCTGGCTGAGAAACTTAAGAGAGTGATATAGTTGCAGCTCAGTATATCTTTTCAGAGCAGCCGCCAATAAGGTACGGATAACTGTGATGCTAGCCAACCTCCGATAGGAGAAGGAACTACAAGAAGAATGATATGCACGTTTCTTTAAAAATATGCAAAATTTGGTAAAGTTCTCAAATATGCGAAATATGCAAGCAATATGCATTTAGCATAAAATCCGCTCCCTACTTATAAAAAACCGAAATAAGTGGTATATCAGTAAAGTCTATGAATCGAGCAAAAACAAAGTTGTAGCTCATGAAAAATATGTTCTTATTCGTCTAATTCCAAATCTAATATTTCAAGGTGAAATTACCAAAAAATTAAGCACTTTTCGGGAAAAACCCATTCAAACTTTTTTTAAAGTATTTATAAAAGGCTTTATTTTACTGGTTCATAAAAGTTTCTAGCATTAAGAATAAGCGAGTGACGCTCAAAATAAAGTTTGCCCTCTTTTTTTTTTGTAAAAAATCATGAAAATCCCCCCGTGTTTAGCTCCCCAAAATGAAATTAATCACTACGGTTTTACAAACAATTTACTTACTTATCTATTTTTATACGATCTGCCAGTCTCACCGGTCTAAATGCTTATTTTCGAAAGGGTTATAGTTGAAAAAAGCTTGAATGGGTCACTAATCACGAGTTTATGCAAATTTTGAATAGCCATATCTTAACAAATTTTTGTCTTATGGAAAAACAGAATGAAACTAGCATATTTATAATAGCAAAACCTACATTTTTTTACTTATTAAGATTTTTCTTATCACTACTACTTTTTAAGATATTTTGAAAAAAGGAAATTTTTCAAAAATTTTTAGAATTTTTTTTTTAATATAAAATCTATTTTTTTCAAAAATAAGCACTTTAAACTAGTCAAAATTACAGGTCATATAAACAATACATATACAGTTAAAATAAATGGAATAGCGGTAACGATTAATTTTATTTTGGGTGCTAAATAGAGGGAGGTTTTCACGATTTTTTTACCAAAAAGGGGCCAAGTTTTTTTCAGTGTAACTCGTTTATTTTTTATTCTAGAAACTTTTTTAAAAAACAAATAAAAACCTTTTTTAGATACTTTAAAAATGTTAATAGCTTTTCCCGAAAAGTGCTTAATTTTTCGGCGATTTCGCGTTGAATTGTTAGATTTGGAATTCGACGAATAAGAACGTATTTTTCATGAGCTACAACTTTGCTTTTACTCCTTTTACAGACTTTACTGATAGACCGGTTTTTTCTATTTCTTATAAGCTACACTTTTGCTAAGAATATTTTTTCGATAAAATATTTACTTTTTGAGTTATATGCGAAAAACGGTCTGAAAACTAAGTTTTTTTTGTCGAAAAATCAACATTTTCAGTCGCGAATAACTCGAAAAGTATTGACTAACGTGAAAAACTTTATAGAACTAAAGTTGCTTATGATCAGTCAGTTTATCCATTTCCGGTCTTATCTTGAAAGTATGTTTTTTCACCCTCGAGAAGGGATGACTGTCACCCCCCAAGTAAAAGCAACCAACGGCACAAATTCAACTTTGAACTGGAGGGTAAGTAGAACCTAAATCCAAATTTTCATGCAATTCGGAATTGCCCCTCAAAATTACACTCCAAAACGGTCATTTATTGGGCTATTTGTAGGTATTAATGATTTAATATTAAATGTATGTATGCTGTTATCTGTGTTATTTTACTTGTTTTAAATAGAGCTTAATACAGTCTTTTTGACATCAAGGAAGAAGACAATTGATCAAACTATCTTTGATCTATTTTTGATAGAGTTTTCAGTGTATTTTATCACGAAATACACGTCCAATAAGTTATTCTG
This sequence comes from Diabrotica virgifera virgifera, assembly GCF_917563875.1. Taxonomy (NCBI): domain Eukaryota; kingdom Metazoa; phylum Arthropoda; class Insecta; order Coleoptera; family Chrysomelidae; genus Diabrotica; species Diabrotica virgifera. Next base: position 215,457,196 of record NC_065451.1, on the reverse strand, counting down.
AGTATGATTTGCATACTGTTTTAAAAATAACGAAATATCGAAAACAAAAATCACACTATTAATCTATTTTCTTCGAGTCCAATTCGATTTCTTTTTTGCATCGAACAATAACTTATTGTCGCCGGCGTCTTATACATCCTGAAAATTTCAATAACTGAGACCAAGGAACTTGATTCAATAGGGTATTTTCGAGGGAATCTGCCAACATAAATCGTGTGGCGTCGACTATGCATTACGTTGAGTACAGCTAGTGCTAGCACGGTGCCGAGTGACGTATTCATATGTCTGGTTGACTTTGGGAAAGCCCTTGACAAAATACATCGCAGAAGACCGATATCAGAAAGCCATAATTCGAGTAGACCAATAAAAATGTGTAGAGATTCCAATAAGAAGAGGAATATGTCAAGGATGTGTACTATCGCCTCTACTTTTTAATATAAGCTGAGAAGAGATGTTTAAAGAGATACTAGGAGACATCAATGAAGGCATATTAATTACAGAACATTATTGAATAATCTCAGATATGCAGACGATACAATACTCTTTGCGGGCAATAGAGAAGCCTGGACAATTACCGGACACAACTAAAAAAGACTTTCCAGCTTTTGAGATGTTGTGTTATCGAAGAATGTGGACGGACACAACACTGGAATAGAAAAGTGAGCTACTTTGGTCGCGTACTTCTTCTTCTTTATGTGCCGTCTTCTACCGAAGGTTGGCGACCATCAAACGATAGGTTTCTCTGTTTTGTGCCGCATGTATTATCTTCGCAGCTTCTGGTATTTGAAACCATTCTCTCAAGTTTCTCAGCCAGGATTTCTTCTTTCTACCCAAACCTCTTCTACCTTCAATCTTGCCTTCCACGATAAGCTGTAGCAAACTGTACTTATTATTACGGAACACATGGCCCAGGTATGACGCTTTCCTCCTTTTAACAGTTGTTAACAATTCCACCTCTTTACCCATTCGTCTCAATACCTCTGTGTTGGTCACTCTGTCTGTCCAAGGTATTCTCAGTATGCGTACTAAAAACTTAAAAATATGAGTTGATGCGCTTGATTAGACAAGGGAAAGTGGAAGGAAAAAGAGGACCGTCTGTAAGTCTGGTTTATAGTTACTTTATTCATAACTTATAAAAATCTATTCTGCTAATAAATTTGTTTTTATTGTTTATAGACTTTGTCACTTTGTATATAAATTATTCTAAAGCTTAGATATAGCTATTTGTATAACAAGGGAGGAAAGTGCTACTTTTCCTCCCGAGAATGAAAGTAATCATTCAAGGGAGGAAAAGGCACTTTACTCCCATGTTATACATATCGTTTTTCCATCTTCCTCAAATAACAAGTCATTTTTTCATTTTTACTTAATTTATTTATGTAACTAACCAACAAAATTTATTACAACTAAAACTGACAAGTTGGTACAATATAACTGTCAACTGTCAAATATAAGTCAAATTATTAATGTAAACATTGTTAAATCAGAATAACAATTTACTGTTTTTTACCATTCTGCAAAATACAGAGTGTTTTTAAATAAACGTTAAAATGTATAGATACTTACGTAATAGAAAATAGATATTGTACAGGGCGTCAATAAGTTATATTTCACGAATGAAATACCATGACGTCACTTTTATTTTCCTCCCTAGGGAGGAAAAGTACAACTTTGCTCCCTACAATCAGGTCCGGAAAAGTATACTTTCGGTAGAGGTAGGTGGAAATAGCTATTTGTATAACAAGGGAGGAAAGTGCTACTTTTCCTCCCGAGAATGAAGTTTACTGCCCGACGCGTAGCGGAGGGCAGTAATCATTCAAGGGAGGAAAAGGCACTTTACTCCCATGTTATACATATGGTTTTTCCACCTTCCTCAAATAACAAGTCATTTTTTCATTTTCACTTAATTTATTTATATAACTAACCAACAAAATTTATTAGAACTAAAACTAACAAGTACGTACAATATAACTGTCAACTGTCAAATATAAGTCAAATTAATAATGTAAACATTGTTAAATCAAAATAACAATTTTCTGTTTTTTACCATTCTGCAAAATACAGAGTGTTTTATAAATAAACGTTAAAATGTATAGAAACTTACGTAATAGAAAATAGATATTGTACAGGGCGTCAATAAGTTACATTTCATGAATGAAATACCATGACGTCACTTTTACTTTTCCTCCCTAGGGAGGAAAAATATTTTCCTCCCTAGGGAGGAAAAGTACAACTTTGCTCCCTACAATCAGGTCCGGAAAAGTATACTTTCGGTAGAGGTAGGTGGAAAAATATTTTTCCTCCTGTTTGTAACGCCATATTTAAATTTGTAGGTATTAATGATTTAACATTAAATGTATGTATGCAATAAATTCCATGAAGAACAATAAAGCTGGAAGACCAGGAGGAATTGTGGCGGAACTAATCAAATACGGAAGAGAGACATTAAGAAGAATGATATGCCGAATCATGGAAAGAGCAATAAATGGAGAGGACATCCCTAAACAATGGCAGGAAGCCTACATAACATCGATATACAAAAAAGGTAACAGAAAAGATTGCGAAAATTACAGGGGGATAAGCATCATCGCTACAATGGGAAGACTGTATCGCAGGATCCTCAGGAACAAAATAGAGAAAAATATAGAAGGTAAAATCGGAGAAGAACAAGCAGGTTTCACAGCAGGGAAATCATGTCTAGATCATATCCATACAATACAACAGACAATAGAGAAAAAAAGAGCTAAGAACAAAGATGTACACATGGCGTTTATAGACCTTAGGAAGGCATACGACACCGTGCCAAGGAAAGAACTGTACAAAGCAATGACTAAAATAGAGATACCACCTAACCTAACACAAGCAATCAAAAACATGTACAGTGGAAATGAAGTAAATATAAAAATCGGAAACAAGGTAGTTGCTAACTTCAAAACAACAAAAGGATTACTACAGGGATGCCCAACGTCACCAACTCTAGTTAAAATATTTTTAGAACACGCACTTACAACTTCGAAGACAAAATGTAGGGTTATGGGAATGCCGATAAGGGACGATTATCTCTACACATTGTGTTTCGCAGACGATCAGGTGGTGATGGCTCAAGATGAAGAGGATATCAGTTACATGGTAAGAAAACTAAAAGAGGAATACAAAAAGGTGGGCCTGGAAATAAATTTGAAGAAAACGGAATACTTAGTAATATCGGAAGAAGACGTAAAAACTTAGAAGTAGAAGAACAATTTGAAATAAAAGGAACGAAGAATTTTAAATATTTGGGCTTTATAATGTCGAAAAACGGAACAACAGAAGCAGAAATAAAAAGTAGATTGTGACAAACAAGATCTTGCATCAGACAACTCCATAATGTAATCTGGAATAAGAACATAAAGGGAAAAACAAAAAGAATGATATACCAAACAATAGTAAGAAGCATCATGACATATGCCGCAGAAATTTGGGTCATAAACAAAAAAACCCAAAAAACATTCTGGCAACCGAAATGGAATATTGGAGAAGATGCTGTGGTCTCACCAGAAGAGACAGAATAACAAATGAGGAGATAAGGAGACGAAGAGGATGACCGAGAAGATCTTGGAAAAATGAAGTCGACGAAGCCGTGTCTAAGAAAGGATTGGAAGACGGAAGATCGGAATAAATGGAAGTCCTGGCTGACGGAAGGGAAACGGCATTAGCTGTAGACAATCCTATATATATATATATATATATATATATATATATATATATATATATATATATATATATATATATATATATATATATTTTTTTGATGGAATGTGTCTAAAGATATTCAACCTCTCATCTTTATTGATAAGCCCAGAGAGGTTGAAGAGGGCGAAACACATTTCTAAGAACAGGTGTTTGGATCTTTGATTCTATTCAAGAAATTTTTCCTAACCTGAAATGGTGGATGTGTGAATTGTTCGTAAGGGGATTTTTCCACATTCTCTATTTCATTTGTTTGATTTATATATATATATATATATATGCTGTTATCTGTGTTATTTTATTTGTTTTAAATAGAGCTTAATACAGTGTTGTTGACAGCAAGGAAGAAGACAGTTGATCAAACTATTTTTGATCTAATTTTGATAGAGTTCTCAGTGTATTTTATCACAAAATACACGCCAAATGAGTTATTCTGAGTATGATTTTCATACTGTTTTAAAAATAATGGAATATCTAAAACAAAAATCGCACTATTAAACTATTTTCTTCGAGTCCAATCGATTTCTTTATCGCATCGAACAATAACTTATTGTCGCCGGCGTCTTATACATCCTGAAAATTTCAATAACTCAGACCAAGGAACGTGATTCAATAGGGTATTTTCGAGGGAATCTGCCAACATAAATCGCGCGGCATCGACGATGCATCACGCTGAGTGCAGCTAGTGCTAGCACGGTGCCGGTGCCGAGTAGGAAATTGCATCGGTAATGCAGAATGTTGTCCCGCTTTTCCTGTCCTGGTGCGAGTCTGTACGAAACAGGTGACACCTTTTTGTGTTGTGTTGGTTAGCTGAATACTCTCTGCTGGCTGCTGCTTGCTGGCTTGTCGATGATCAATAGAAATCAGTAGGGTGGTCTTGATGTTGGCGCTGCATGGGGTTACTTTGACCCATTTACATAATTTTTGCTCTCGAATCCTAACGATATTCGACATGAACTTGAAAAGTGTGTAATGAAAGATAAAAGTAGACCTATTTGTTATGTTTTTTACAGATTATGTTAATGTAGTAAAAAAATATGTAAAGAATAGCCGTGAGTATTAGTTTATTATAAGAACAAGAGGTGACTGACAAGCATCCATATTATACAGGGTGTTTGGTAAAGAATGGGCCATAGCTTAACCTTAGATTCTTGAGGTTAAAATATATCGATTTAAGCCAACTTACCTTAGTACGAAAGTTGATAATAACCGAAATACAGGGTGTCAAAATTAAACTTTTATTTTATTTATTCTTGAATATTTCCTAATAGGCATGGGATAACAACACGAAATTTGGTAAGTGGGGGTTTTTTGGGATGAGAAATCTAAATTCACCACCAAAAATGATGTATGTATTACCCATAGGGCGCCACATACGTCTTTCAGCGGTCATTTAATACCTTCAATTTTTTTTATCCCCTACTCTACATACTTTTTGAATCAAAATTTTTATTCTTTTAATATTTTTACTTAAAAAAGGTATACTACATTCATCTCTCTAAACTCAACAGTTTTCGAGATAAACGCATTTTAAATCTGCGATACAACATAATTTTTTGCATAATATCATTGTAGTTAGACCCGAAAAATAAACTTGAAACCATAATCATTGTGCCAGTTCTCATATTTTTATGTCATTGCATCGCAAATTTCATTTGAAGAAATTTGCGATAAATTTTTGTAAATTTTTATGGTTTTAAGTTATTTTTCGGGTGTAACTACAATGACATGCAAAAAATTATGGTGCCTCGCAGATTTAAAATGCATTTATCTCAAAAACGGTTGAGTTTAGCGAAATTAATATAGTATACCTTTTTTAATGGTAGGGGAGCAAAGTATGCTAAATGTGCAGTCACTCGAGCGCTTTGGGGACCTATTGGGTTGTGAAGAGTAGGTCCTAAAACCAAAAAAAGTTAAGTAAAGTTTTCCATTTTAGTGGGCGCTTGCCATTTTTTAATTTAATTTTCCATTTACAACAATCGTTTTTTCCGATTATAACGCCATCTATCCATAATTAGAAAAAATGTTTCGAATAAAAGTTACTTATTTTTATGCAAAGAATCCAAATCTGCAATAAAAAATGGGGGCTCCTATTTAAGATTTTAAAGTAACCCCCCACCTCACATCTATGGGGGATCGTGTTTGATGCCATTCGATAGATTTTTCAAAAAAATTGAATAAGTGTATTTTATAGTTTTTCGATCTGATGTTCATTTCGCGAAATATCGCGGGATTCGTATCTAAAATATTAAATTTACCCCCCGCCCCTCTCCGTGGGAAGTCGTGTTTGGTATCATTAGATAGATTTTTAAAAAATATTGAGCACATATTTTTTAGTTTTTCGATCTGTTATTCATTTCGCGAAATATTCGCTTTTTTCTTGTGAATCTTTGGGACTCACCCATTTCCTTACGCCCGGCTCAAATCGTCAGATTTTTGAAATATACACTCTTTTGCATGTACTTAACTTACCTTATCTTAATCTGACAATTTCGAGTCTTTTTAAGAATATATTTTTTTTTTCGGACCCCCCTTAACGAACTCCCCTGTGTTAAGAGCCAATCTATGGTAGAGGTACATTTGCAGGGTACCAGGTTTCTCCCTATATGCTAATCTGACGCGCTCGAGTAACTGCAAAAATCCCCGCTTGGGCTCCCCTACTAGGGATGGCGGTTTTTGACAAAACACCGGTTTTCGGTTATACCGGTTTTTTTGCTTACGGTTTAACCTGGCGGTTATAACCGGCCAAAAAAACCGGTTTTTACAAAAACCGGTTTTGGTTTTTTTAATCCAATAGGTTACAATGTTACATTTACAATTCACATTAGTTTACGATACTCCACTCGACTCGATACTCGACATCAATATGATCAAAATTAGTACAATCGAAAGAACATCAATATCAACATAAATAAAACACAATTTTTAATAAAATAATACCTAACCTAATCCTAATCACCGTAAAAACCTATTAACCGGTTTTTACTTTAAAAAGAAAAAACCGGTTATAACCGGGACAAAAAAACAACCGATAAAACCGGTTATTGCGAAGTAAAAAAACCGGTTTTAGGTTAAAACCGGTAGGTTTTTCCCATCCCTATCCCCTACCATAAGTAAAAATATTTTGATTCAAAAAGTATGTAGAGTGGGTAATAAAAAAAATTGAATATATTAAATGAGCGCTGAAACGTGTATGTAGCGCCCTCTGGGTAATACATCACTTTTGGTGGCGAATTTAAATTTTTTGTCCCAAAAAGCCCCTGCTTAGTTATCCCATGCCTGTTAGGAAATATTCAAGAATAAATAAAATAAAAGTTTAAATTTGACACCCTGTATTTCGGTTATTATCAACTTTCGTACTAAGGTAAGTTAGCTTAAATCGACCTATTTTAACCTCAGAAATCTGAGGTTAAGCTGTGGCCCATTCTTTACCAAACACCCTGTATACCATGGCCATAACTCAATACTTATTATATTAAATATTATAGTAAAAATTGAATTATTACAGAGAAATATCAATATTACTCAAGTAGGTACTTGTAAAATAAGTAGTAGAAAAACTAAGAGCTGTACAGGGAAGCTCAGAAATATCAGCAATAATTGAAAAAGTTTCTTAGTCAAATTGAAATAAATAAGTTTGCATAGAAGACAAATTGATACAATAAAACGAGACACTACTTTCCATTTAGGAGTTAGTCCTGTCGCCAGGGGGGGTACAACGGCCTCCTGTATTCAGATGGACTTACCCAAGTTTTTTTATATATTTTGATCCGTAGAACATGAATTTTTTGGGTAACAGTTGATCCGGATGTCGATAAGGTTGTTATAAACAAAGAACTTAAGGAATTACTTACCAGCCATTTTTCGCAAAACAAAACATTTTTTTGTATTTTTTGGGCCATTCTAACCAAAAAATGTTCTTACAATTTTTTTCGTAGGATGCATAGTTTTCGAGATAAACGAGGTTGAACTTTCAAAAAATCGAAAAATTGCAATTTTCGGGTTCATAACTTTTTATTAAAAAATAAAATAGCAATTCTGTTTACCGCATTTGAAAGTTCAAGTCAAATTATATCGGTTTTAGTTATTTGCATTGCTAAAAAATTATTATTTTATTGCTAAACCAAGCTACAAACACCTAGTGTTTGAGTGATGTTGTCAATGATTTCTCATTTAAAATCGAACGAGTAGGTAGAGTAGGTAAAAGTTCAGGCGAGGCGATTTCTACGTAGCATGCGTTAAAACGCATGTATTAGGCACGGGAAACACTATGTGTTTATAGCTTTTTTTAACAATAAACAAATAAATTTTTAGCAATGGATATATTCAAAACCGATAGAATTTGTCTTGAACTTTTAAATGCGGTAAGCAGAATTGCTATTTTATTTTTTAATCAAAAGTTATTCGGGTTCAAAAATTGCAATTTTTCGATTTTTTGAAAGTTTAACCGAGTTTATCTTGAAAACTATGCATCCTACGAAAAAACTTGTAGGAACATTTTTTGATAAGAATGGCCCAAAAAAATACAAAAAAATGTTTTGTTTTGAGAGAAATCGCTGTTATGTAATTCCTCAACTTCTTTGTTTATAACAATCTTATCGACATCCGGATCAACTGTTACCCAAAAAATTCGTATTCTACGGGCCAAAATACATAAAAAAAATCTTGGGTAAGTCCATCTGAATACAGGAGGCCGTTGTACCCCCCCTGGCGACAGGACTAAGTCTGGACAGACAGATAAACAGACTGCGGGCTAGATGTCTGAGATTCAGACTAATATGGAATTATTATGAACTTATATGGGTAAAATGTAAAATTTAGGATAGTATTAGATTTAAGGTATGTTTAATAAAAAATTAGTTTCTTAGCAAATATCACGGGAAAACCGTTTACCTGTTCTCAATGATTTCTTGATAAACAAAATGTGAGAGATTGACGGTCTCTTTTGTATCAAGTAAGAGTTTCAAAACTCTGGGGAAATTTTAGAAGGTGAATTAGGCAGGGTCGATTGTCAGATTTGTTTATAGACTAGACAGCAAGAGGTGAAGGGAGATTTTTAATTTTTGACTTAGGCCGATGTCAGATTATGCGTTTTGACCGGATGCGTTTCCGCCGCATCCGGTCAAAACGCATAGTGTGACAGATCGGTCTGGTTGCGTTGGAAACGGATGCGTTTTCACCCCATCCGGTCAAAACGCATAATGTGGCATCGGCCTTTTACATTTAGAAGACTAAAATTTGGTTATCTGTTGCTGACATTAGAAAGAAAAACATAAAATCCTTACAAGTCAACACTAGTTCATTTTTGAATGGTGTAATGGTTATTTATGAAACAGTTCGTGTATGCTTTTTGCGAACGCACGCGATGTTTAGAGCACGAGCGACAGCAGAGCGAGTGCTATCCATCACGTAAGTTCGCAAAAAGTACTTCACGCACAGTTTCATACAATATTTTATCTACAATAAACAAATAAAAAAACTGTAACTCTTCGTCACTGGAATTTATTTCTATTCAACAATTTTTAGAACTTTGACATTTAAAAATTCTAACTTCTTTCAAACCACAAAACTGTCAAAACTTTTGTTGTAATTTATTGCTCTCATGTCATCACCATGACAACTCGAAAGTTAAGAATAAATTTGATTATATGAAAGTGTGCCAAAAACAGTGCGAAAAAGTAAATACCATTTAAAATACATTGTTACTTTACGCACACTTTAAATCCTTCACGCACTGCTGTCTATAATGACAGTTTTCACAAACTAAGAACTTATACATAATATGAGATAGACTAGATAAAAGTAATTTTGTGAGTAAGGGTAAATAGTGGTAGCAACTCTGGCCTCGGAATGCAGATTGGGAGTGCAGTATTTAAGATTTGCAGTATTTTAGATTTGCAATATTTGTAAGTACAAATAAGTTTACTATTCACTGGGAGAACCATAGACAAGGATATTTTGGCAGCCAAACAAGATAGAAAGGATTGGTAGGACGCTTGACCTAGATTCTGTGTAAACAGTATAAGAGAAAAAAGTTTTAGTGAGAGTTGAGATAAAAGAACATTTTTATCTTTAAAATTTAAATGTAACGAAAACAAGGACACTTTATAGTTGTAATAATTAAAATTTAACTAGTTTTCGAAAGCAATATTGCAAAGTTATAAAGTTTTGAAACGAAACAATGAAGTAAAATTATTTTGTAAATTCTTAGCTCCCTTATTTTCCCTTGGCTTATTTTTCTATAATTTTCCCTATTTCTTTGTGGAATATTCTGTGAATTGTACTGAATACGCTTATTTCATTTAAAAATGAAAATAATTCTACCTAGTGGAGTCAATGAAGGTTTTCACCTCCGATTTCGTTGAACCTCCATCGATTTTCATGAAAATTGGTACGTATGTAGAGGATACCTCAAGAAACAAAGGTGACATGGTGCCAACTTGCGCTTTTACCCTGGGGGTGGATGCCACCCCTTCTCGGGGGTGGAAATTATTTTATTAAAAATAATACCACTAATCGATAGAGGGATAAATTATAAGTAAAATTTGTTATATAAAGTTATTTCAATAAATCAATAGTTTTTGAGTTATTAAAGATCAAAAGTTTTGATTTTTCCTGAAAAAAATCCATGTTTTAAAGCAGTTTTTCATAAATAACTCAAAAACCATAAGTTTCTTCAAAAAAGTTGTTGTTACCAAAATCGAAGATAATATAAAAATAAATAAGCTCCTTATTTGAAAAATCCTTTATTACATATACAAAGTGAGTTATATGCAATTGAATGTAGATTTTTTTCCGCGAGTACTCAAATCTTAGTATTCAAGCTTAAATAACAGGAAAACGATGCACTTTGTTAAATAGAGATACTAAACATTATAATAAAGTACTTAAAGGTAACTATCAAAAAGCTATATAAGAAGTCGATAGCATCAAAATTAAGCAAGTTATGATGGAAATAAGAGGACCCTTTTAAATTTTATAGGGGAGAATGGAAAATGAAACCTACGTCATTTCCACAAAAATTAAAATTTATAGTAACCCATTTAAAACTTTATTTATTTTAACATGAGTAATAACTTCAACAATTTTGACCGGTTTAGAATGCATATTTTTGAAAAAAAATACGATTAAAAAAATTAGAATTTTTCAAATTTTCGTGAAGTTCATTTTCTTTTGATAATAACTCCAAAAATACTCGATATACTTAAAAAATGGTACAGAACAAAATTTTAGTTTTAACTTTATTTGACCTTTTTCTTTTTTTAATATTTTTTTACGACAAAAAATAACCGAGATAGAAACACTTAAAACGGAAATTTTACTGCGAAAACCATGTAACCGGGGCCCTTTCACCTTGTATTAAAAAAAATAAAGGATTTACAAAGTTATGTTTAATACAGTGTTACAGATCTTTTACTTAGCTTTGTAATGGTTTTTGGATAATTCTCATATTTCAAAAATTAACGGAGTTATTTAAAAAAAACCAATAAAATTTTCTTTTAAAAAATTTTATAGCGGAGATTTTGTATGTATACAGGTTGTGGGAAGTCCAATTAGTCGTTTGTTGTAGGAGATACGAAAAAAGTTTATTTAGGTGAGATTGGGGTATAGATAATATCAGAATTTAAATACATTTCCAAATATACAGGGCCACCCATATTGACAGGGTCAAACAAAATTATCTTTTGTTTAATGGAACAGCCTGTATATTTTTACATTTTTGGATTCTCCTCTATGTTTTATTTCTTAAAATATCAGGTTTTGTGATGTTATACGAAGTAGTTTAAAAGATAATTACGTTTTTTTTTTTCAAATTTCATAGCAATATTCACCCCCTGTATAATTGTAGTGATTTGACATCAGAAAATCAATTTATGTTCAAGTGATTTTTAATATAGTCTATTATTGTTAAAAATTATTAATCTAGCAAAACGTTTAATTTTAGGTAATACAGGGTTGGTCGAAACTGAATGAGTGTTTTCTCAAAGTTTGAGAGTATGAGTTTTCTCAAACGGAGCAGCCTGTAATGCCTGTAATGAGCATTGTAATGAAGCGGTATTGTATGGTACTTTATTATGTCCCACCCTGCCAGTGAGAACTGAATTTATTTTTGAAATTCCTAACTTTATATCTTTAATTATTTTAAATATTGTAAACGATTAAAAAACAATCAAATTAAATTGAAATGAATAACCAGTGTATATCTTCCACATTTACTTCATATTTAACGTAGCCTCTACCATAACATTGCACAGATTATTATCCCTGTATAGCAGCGATATACCATGAATGTGAATTCATACTTGAGAAATGTCCTATATCCAGTCTCACAAAAAAAGGGATTCCTCAAACATAATATATATGCAGACAAAATCAGCCAAAGTGATCTGCGATATCTAATGAAAGGTATGTTCCGTTTGTTTGTAGAATTATATTTAATTATATTTGCTTTAATTACTAAAATAAATAAATTTTCAATTATATTTTATGTATTTGTGGAAAAGGAAACCTAGCATTAGTGGCCACATTTCTATAACGGCCAATTGTTTTTTATTTTTAGTGGCCGTTATTGACAGGTTTTACTGTACCAATAATATTTTGTTAAATTATGAAACATTATTTAAATAAAAAATTTATAAACTTGATAAAAGAAAGTTTGCTTAGAATTTACTCCTCTATCTAATTATGGGGTTATTTTTAATAAAATAGTGTTCACCCATGAGAAGGGGTAACATCCACCCCCAGGATAAAAGCGCAAGTTACCACATCACTTTTGTTTCTTGAGGTATGCTCTAACTACTTACCCATTTTCATGAAAATTGATGGAGGTTCAACGAAATCAGGGGTGAAAACCTTCAGTGACTGCCATTTTGGAAATATAAAAGAATAATTTTTTCGTGATTGTCAATTTGCTAATTTTCTGATTTTTGGTTGCTATAAGGTTTGAAAAATTAATAAAAATTATAAATCATACACATAAATGTTAAAAAATATTTATTTTACTTAATTAAACGAGATTGCTTGAGCCAGAAGGCTGAAATCTGCATTTTTATCATTAAAAAAAAAAAAGGTGGATTTCACCCCTAAAATGCAGAAAGCGCAACTTGGTGCCATGTCACTTTTGTTTTTTGAAGTGTCCTCTAACTACTCAACAATTTTCATGAAAATCGATGAAGGTTCAAAGAAATCGTGGGTGAAAACATTCAGTGACTACACTTTCAGAAATATAGAAGAATAAGGTTTTCGTGATTTTCGACTTGTTAATTTTCGGATTTTTGGTTGCTATAAGGTTTGAAAAATAAAAAAAAATGTAATTCATGCACATAAATATAAAAAAAAAATATTTATTTTTCTTAATTAAACGAGATTACTTGCGCCATAATGCGGAAATCTGCATTTTTTACAATTTAAAAAGTAGGGGTGTATTGCACCCCTAAAAGGCAAAAGCGCAAGTTGATGCTATATAACTTTTATTTGTTGAGGTATCCTCTAACTACTTACCGATTTTCATGAAAATCGATGAAGGTTCAACGAAATAGGTAGTGAAAACTTACAGTGACTGCACTTTCAGAAATCTAAAAAATAATTTTTAAAAAAGGGGTGTATTTCACCCCTAAAATGCAAAAAGCGCAAGTTGGCACTATGTCACCTTTGTTCCTTGAGGTATCCTTTAACCACTCACCAATTTTTATGAAAATCGATGGAGGTTCAACGAAATCTGAGGTAATAACTCATATCCACCTTCATTGACTCCACTAACCATACTTTCAAAAAATTTAATAAAAATGTGCTTGAAATGTTGATTTCAAACCCTACGCCCCCCCCACCTAGGATAGCTATGACAAGATTTTGATAGGCAACCCATGCAAGTCATATTTGTCTATGTATGAAATTTAATAAAAAAATGTTTCATCCGAAATACAGATGGGTGAAGGTCGACATAAATTCGGGTCTTAGACTATAAGGTCGCGTCCGCATTGGTAAATTTTTTGTGCGTACCAGCTGTTCGTCGCAAATATTTGCGTGATCGAAGTAAATTGTGCTAGTGTGGACGTGTTCATCGCATAAATCGGACGCAAGAATTTTCAGCGCACACAACGCACACGCTATATATAATATATAATGGATTTCTACGGCTGTCTTCACCTCTCCATACCCAGCTTCCAATTTTTTCTATCGTAACACATAACATCTTCATCTAATTGCCTCGAATCCATTGCCTCCTGAATATTGTCCCTCCAGCTTCTCCGTGGTCGTCCTCTTTTTCTTCTCTCCGGTGGGACCCACTCTAATATTTTTCTCGGCCAGCGAGTCTCGTTCATTCTTTTAACGTGACCGAACCATGTCAGCTGTCTCTTTTCAATATCGTCTATTACAGTTTTTTCCACCTTCATATGTTTTCTAATTGTTTCATTTCGTACATGTTCTTCTCTTGAAACCTGACAACTTCTCCTCAAAAAGTCCATTTCTGTACTAAGTAGCTTCTTTTTATTTCTTGCACTTATGTCCCAAACTTCTGCACCGTAGATTGTAGCGCTCTTCATTATACTTTCATATATTCTTCTCTTTGTTTCCCTCCTGATATCTTTGTCCCATAAAATTGAATTGAAGGATCTAGTGATGCTTCTACCTTTATTGATCCTGTGTTGTATTTCATCGTCACTATTTCCTTGTTCGTTAAATATAGCTGCCAAATATTTGCATTGTTTCACACCAATAATAGGTCCTTGTTCAAATGGTAGGATTTCAATGTCTTCGTTTCCTACTATGAAGTATTGTGACTTGTCCATATTTATTACTAATCCTGCCTGTTGGTAATGCTCATTTAGCTTTCGTATCATATAGCTTAAGTCATCTTGATCTTGGGCTATAACAACTTCTTCTTCTTAAAATTCCATCTCCTAGCGGAGGTTGGATATAATAATGGCTATGGTCACTTTGTTGGCTGCTGCTCTGAACAGTTGTAATGAACTACAGTTAAACCATTCTCTAAGGTTCCTCAGCCAAGAGATGCGTCTTCTTCCTATGCTTCTTTTTCCTTGGATCCTTCCTTGCATAATAACTCTCAGCAGCTCATATTTCTCTCCTCTGGTAATGTGACCCAAATATTCTAGTTTTCTTGTTTTTATACTGTTCATAATTTCTAACTCCTTATTTAAACGTCGTAGCACTTCAACATTAGTAATCCTTTGAACCTACTGAATTTTCAACATTCTTCTGTAACACCACATTTCGAACGCTACTATTTTTCTTATATGTTGCCTTTTCAATGTCCAAGCTTCCATTCCGTATAGTAATATAGAAAATATATACTTAGCATCTTAGAGCCAACAATCTGAGAGGCAACTGAAGGTGTTTGTTTGTAAGCAGTGTCTTCATTTTTATAAATGCTTGCCTTGCAGTTTCAATTCGGACTTTAATTTCTTTGCTTTGGTCATTTTTCTCATCAACCCAGGTTCCCAGATATTTGTATGTCTTTACTTTTTCTATTTGGGTTTGCTATAGTTTGCTCTATAACCACTTGGTCGTCCGCAAAGTATAATGTAAATAGGGAGTCGTCTCCCACTTTCAATCCCATCGGTTTTACTGCTTTTGTCCACCTCTGTATGGATTGGTCAAGGTATATTTTAAAGAGAGTGGGAGATAGACAACATCCTTGTCGGAAGCCTTTTGAAGTATTAAATGCCTCAGTGAAATTTTTGCCGTTTTTGATTCTGGTGTTAGTGGTCTCATATACACGCTACATCCGTTATCGTTTTCGAGCGAAAATCAAATGATTTGAGCACCGCGTCCTCACTGGTAAAGTTTTGCGACGCAAATTCTTGCGACGAACCATTAGTTCAATACTCACGAAAAATTTACCAATGCGGACGCGCCATTAGAGATCATAGTAATGTTAATCTTAATTTTTCATTTCAGAAACATAAATTTCTTCCCTCCCGGGCTTTGACTTGTTTTAAGTTTATTTTTAATATTAAATTAAGTTGGTTTAATAAAGCGATAAGTGAATTTTGTTCAAAACTTTCTCAACTATCTAAACTTCTCCGTCTAGCGGGGGTATAAGGTCCTTGTGAAAACTGTAGTTGTCAAACAAACTGTAAAATTTCTAGCCGTAGTATTGTTGATGGTCCTGCGGTCTGTGATGTCTAGAGTTTAACCTCAGAAACGCGGTTGTCTGGTTACATGCCCTTCCGTCATTCCCTTTGTTTCTCTACTTCTTCTTTTCAGGTCAGCTACGCCGAAGTTATATCAAATTGAATAACTACTGCATTGTTAGGTTCTGCTCGTGAATTAAACGTTTTTCCACTTCGTAAATATGAAAATTCTGCACGGCGAAATTAGTTTTAACTGAGCGTGTCGAATTAGTAATAACCAAGGGGACTATTTAATTTTAAATTTTTGCAAAAAAAAAGAGTAAATATTATTATACTCTGTATTTTCTCTCTGTTATGAGATTGATCAGCATCTTATTAATCCGATTAATTAATTAATTATTTTAATTGCTACTCATGAAAACAAGACCAAAATTTAATAAAACTTTCCAATAAAAATATTCTCAGGGCTAATTGATTTTAATGTATCACCTTTAGTCTGTGGCTTCTAGTATTTCTCGTTGCTTACTTTTAGGCTATTGATTATATTCAAAATAAGATAGCTAAAAGGAACTACAACGTTAACGGGGTTTTATTATTTTATATAGTGAATGGACATGTATGTATGAAAAAACCACGGAGTGCTACTATTTAAAGGGGTGCGTTTTTGAGAAATGGGTGAATTAGTCCCTGGGCACAGGTTACATTAGGGTGAGTTCTATGCACTTTTGGTACAAACATACCTACATAAAAATTGTTCCTGGTTAAATTTCCTATCTACATATCACTTTTTAAAGTCAATGATACTTTTTTTTACAAAAATATATTCAAAAGAAAAAGCACAAAGAAACCCAAAAGAAAGAAATTTTGTTTTTTGTCCCATAACTTTTGTCCACGAGGATATAGGTATAGACATTGCTTTACAGAAAAAAAATCTACACATTTCTCCTTTAAAATGTTGTTTAGTAGAGGTAATTAGGATTTATAGTTTTCGAAATATGATTTTTCAAAATTCGCCACTCACAGCAATTTTGGGCAATTTTCCTTGTTATTTCGAAAATATTGTTCTGTAACTTTTTTCTACGTAACTTTAGGTATATGCAATGGTACACGTAATAGGAATAAAAATCAATTACCTTTAAAATGGTCTACTGTATAACGTTGTACGACTTTTTATTTTCGAAAGAGATTACGGTTTTTCAAGGTTTTATACTTTTAACTATTTTTTATAATATGATATAAAAATAAAATAATATTATTATATAATATATTATATATTATATAATATTATATTATATATAGTGTATATAATATAATATTATATTATATATTATATAATACCTAATATAAAAAAATATTATTTTTTACATTTTTTACGATTATTTTTGAAATTTTTTATTATAACTTTTTTCCTTCTACATTTAGGTATATATTGTATATATAATAAAAAAGCTTATTTTGTTTACTTTAAAATGGTGTATTACAAAAAATTCTAGGATTATTTTTAAATAAGATATTATTTTTCAAAATGTAATAAGTACTTGCAACGATTTTTGATTTTAGGATTATTTTTTAAATTTCTCATTATAACTTTTTTTTTCTTGTACATGAATATACTATATATTGCTCAATAAAGAGGGCTTATTTTCTGTTCTTTAAAATGGTGTATCATCTATATTTAAAGAATGGAAACCGAATGATTCTTTGATATTTTTTTACCTGTATTATTTAAAATTATTTCTTTTACAAAAATTACATAAATATTAGTCTTAGAAAACATCACTTTAGTTAAAATTATTTAAACGTTGACGTTTAAAAATTTTTCAATATCAAAGTCCATCTCTTCGTTAGCATTAGCTTCAATATCTTCCTCTGACCCCTCAGTTATCTTAGAGTTCCCACAACTAGTACCCATGCACATGCTCCCTTTGCAGAATATTGAACAACTAATTCCTATCTTCCTACAACCGCAGTTTTTTGTACATCCTTTGGTACATTTACATGATATTTTTTCAAGCAAAGCTTGTGGTGCAGGAGCTTTGACAGTAAATATTGGAATTAATCCATATTTTGAAGTTTGCCCGGCCGAGTCAAGTGGATCAAAAGTATTACCTATAAAAAATAAGATTTAATCATAACACACAATCACATAAAAAAGTTGTAATGAGAAATTTAAAAAATAATCCTAAAATCAAAAATCGTTGCAAGTACTTATTACATTTTAAAAAGCATACCTTATCCAAAAATAATCCTAGAATTTTTTATAATACACCATTTTAAAGTAAACAGAATAAGCTTTTTTTTATTATATAATATATACCTAAATGTAGAAAAAAAAGTTATAATGGGAAATTTAAAAAATATTCGTAAAAAATATAAAAACTCGTTAAAAGTATAAAATCTTGAAAAAGATAACCTCTTTAAAGAAAGTCGTACGACATTATACAGTAGAACATTTTAAAGGTAATTGATTTCTATTCCCCTTACATGTACCATTGCATATGCCTAAGGTTGCGTAGAAAAAATTTACAGAACAATATTTGCGAAATAACAAGGAAAATTGCCCAAAATTGCTGTGAGTGGCAAACTTTGAAAAATCATATTTCGAAAACTATAGATTCTAATGACCTCTATCAAACACCATTTTAAATAGAAAATATGTAATTTTTTTTTTCTGTGAAGCAATGTCTATACCTATATCTCCGTGGACAAAAGTTATGGACAAAAAACAAAATTTCTTTCTTTTGGGTTTCTTTGTGCTTTTTCTTTTGAATATATTTTTGTAAAAAAAAGTATCCTTAACTTTAAAAAGTTATATTTAGATAGGAAATATAACCAGGAACAATTTTTATGTAGACGTGTTTGTACGAAAAGTTCATAGAACTCACCCTAATGTAACCTTTGCCCAGGAACTAATTCACCCATTTCTCAAAAACGCACCCCTTTAAATGGTAGCACTCCGCGGTTTTTTCATATATAGAGATTCGTTGACCATATAAAATAATAAAACCCCGTTACCGTTGTAGTTCCTTTCTATAGTACATAATCAAGGGCCTATTTATCCAGGACAAAACAGGGAAAATAAATATACTCAAAATCATATAAATTGTATAACTATTATTTATTTATATACTATACCATAAATATAAGATTCAAAATGTATGCTAAACTTTATTCTGTTGCAAAAATTTCTTATCTAATAAAAAAAATCTTTAATTCTACTATCTCCTTTTTTGAACCAAAATTCATTTAAATGATTCGGTAGACTGTTCTTATTATTATAAAAAAAGCAAAATTTAATTTTCACTTTTTAAATAGATTATTTATATCTTCTATGAATTTATGAATAAATAAATTATGCTGTAAAACTGTTAAGTTGACAAAAAACAAATATGTAATATGTAATAGAAAACAACTCTCTCTTTTCACAAATAATCTGACTAACCTTTTCTATCTTCTTTACTTCTTCTCATGGATTGTGTTGTCTTCGGTTCTCCCACAACGTACTCCCCGGATGCTGCGACTATCCTTCTCCTTTCAAACTGTTTCACAACCAAAAACAGTACTCGCTCGAATTCTCTCCTCAATTAAATCTCTGACTCGATACAAACAATATTAATCTTTATAATTCCAAGATTTCTTTTCTCAGCTCGATATCTCGTGCAAAGTTGATATAAAACCGGCTACTCGTTCCAGACAGAAACTGGAATCTATTCAGACACAAGGAGTTTGTACTTCTCGACTTGATCACGATTTCGTCTCAACACGAATCTGCTTCCAAGGCCACCAAATTAACACACTTTACACAAAAATACTACTTTCGAACTGGACTGGTTGCTTCTGACCTTAATTACACAGTGAATTCTTTTTCCCTCATCAATCCGAAAATCAACCACTCTATTCTCCCTCCATCGGTCTCCTCGCCAATCAAAGGCATTCTCCTTACATCATATCCCTACTTTTTTTTTCTTAAGAACAAATAGTATTGTATACAAATTTTATGTCTTGTCAATTTCCAGGAGATATTAAAATTAAATTTTACTTACATCGTAGAAAAACCCTCTATTCTAAACTAAACAAAATTGTTTACCATCGTTTCTTTCTAGGAAACCATTAAGAACATGGTCTATTGTTCACTCCAACGCGGCACATTAACTTTCTAAAACGACCGTATTTTAGTTCATTGTTTTGAAATGTATAAATCCGTTCGTTGAAACTTTACCACTAGACTTTCACTCTTTCACGAAACACTGCTTACGGCTAAATTATTTTATTTACAAATTTTGGTCATATACTTCTTTCTTCTTTAAGTACCGTGCCTAAATTTTTAGGCGTGGGTAGCTTCCATAACAATTTGCCGATATCGTTCTCGATCTTGTGCGGCATGTAACAATTGATCTGCTGATAAGCCATTGACGAAGGTTTCGGAGCCATGAATATTTCTTTCGACCAATTCCTCTTTTTCCGTCGATCTTTCCATTGAGTATTAACTGCAGCATCCTGTATCTGCTACCTCTCATTATATGCCCCAGATATTCAAGTTTTCTCTTTTTTATCATCTTCATTAAGTCACCTTCGCCTTGACCTACTCTGTTTAAGACTTCTCTGTTAGAAATGCGTTGAACCCAAGATATTCTGAGCATTCTACGATACGCCACATCTCAAAGGCTTCTAATTTGTTCATCATGTTAACCTTCATGATCCAGGTTTCACATCCATATAGTAATACAGGATACACATAACATTTTAGGAACTTGATTCTTAGTTGTAAATTCAGCTGAGAGTTGCTCAGAATAGATCTAAGTTTCATAAATGCTCCTCTTGCAATTTCTATACGAGTTTTGATTTCTTCATCCGGATTTAGTGTCTCGTTTATCCAACATCCTAGGTATTTAAAATGGTTAACTTTTGTTATTGATTCATCACTGACAATTAGTTGCATAGGTCATATACAGGGCGATGAAAATTTACGATCTCGTGGTCTTTGACATAAAATTATGAAATAACTACTAATAATAAGTTTCATAAGTTATTAATTATTGCTAGTTATCCTTACATAGGCATCTTCTCTTTCTTCTTCTTCAGCAACATTTCGGGACTTACTTGCGAATATGCATCGACAGGTTTCACTTACGTAAAAGGGCGCGTCCACAGTGCACGCTGGTTTCCGGGTCAGAACGCCGTGTCGAAGTATCTAAATCCTTCGTATTTAAATGGGCCTGTCCAAAGTACACCAGCGTGCTGACAACTAAATACAAATGATTAATTCGCACACCGTATCTAAATCCTTCGTGTTTAAATGGGCCTGTCCAAAGTACACCAGCGTGCTGACAACTAAATACGAATGATAATTCGCACACCGACTCGGCGCTGGCTGTCTGACTCAGAAACCAGCGTGCACTATGAAAGCGCCCAAAAACTGGTTTCCATGTCATAAAAGCCTAAGGGCGCGTCCATAGTGCACGCTGGTTTCCGAGTAAGACAGCCAGCGCCAAGTCGGTGTGCGAATTATCATTCGTATTTAGTTGTCAGCACGCTGCCTGGTGCACTTTGGACAAGCCCATTTAGATACGAAGGATTTAGCTACACCGATTCGGAATCGGCTTTTTGACTCCGAAACCAGCGTGCACTATGGACTCGCCCTTACGTGATATTTATATCCCGGATACTATCTCTTCATCAGAGTCACAATTTAACTTTAACAAATTACCTAGCTATTTAAAATGGTTTACACGTTTTATCTCGTCTCCATTAAGTAAAAGCAAACCTTGATTTGTATTGATCTTTCCAACTGTCATCCACTTTGTCTTTGAAATGATAATTTTAAGGCTTCTCCGATAATTTGTCTCACTAACTAGATTTATTAATGTCTGGAGATCTTCTGGAGATAAATTTTCTGCAAGAACGGCTATATCGTCATCGTATCTGATATTGTTGATTACTTCTCCGCCTAGTCTTACTTTCTATGATCTGTCATCCAAAGCCTGCCTAAATATTTCTTCAGACTATTGGTTAAAAAAACTAAGCGACAGAATACAACCCTGTCTTACTCTACGTTTAATGGATAGTTTTCCAGTATGGCTATCTCCAGTTTGGATAGAGGATAGCAGCATCGCAGGATTATATCGTAGTGGTCAGTTCCTACTGCTTGCAGGCAATTGCAAAGTGTATAGTGTTGTACTTGGTCGAATGCCTTCTCGAAGTTGATGAAACACACATAAATGTTCTTTTGGAACACAAGTTTTTTGTACCTACATCTCAAGGTAGAAGGGATAAAGAGTATATATAGTTTTTTTTTTGTAAGAAAAAATTGTTTATTACCCATTTTACTTTCGCAGAAGGAATACTAGGTCTTGTATAATTCGTAAAAGTATCTTAAGTGCGTGGCTCA
Organism: Diabrotica virgifera virgifera; assembly: GCF_917563875.1. NCBI lineage: Eukaryota > Metazoa > Arthropoda > Insecta > Coleoptera > Chrysomelidae > Diabrotica > Diabrotica virgifera. The sequence continues at coordinate 215,434,984 of NC_065451.1, read as the reverse complement.
TCAAACTGATTAGTAGAGAGCGGAATATATGCAAAGTGCATATATTGCATATCTTCAGACAACAAACACAACATTGCATATTTAAGCTAAACACGATTTATTTTGCATATTTTAAAAATAAATTATATAAAAGTTTAAAATTTTCCTCCCTTAGTTGGAATTTTATAACTTCGATATGAACGAGCTCGTTATTTATCTATCTATCGCTCATTATTATCTATCTGGACTTTCCCATTACTACCTGAATTTAACAATTATGTAAATTATGAAAAATATTATTTTATTAGCGTAGCAAGTCGTTGGTACCTACCTGCTTTTAAGGGTCTAATAGTTATTTTGTAAGTTTCCGGCCATTGTTTAAAGTAAACCTTGTATCGTATTTAGTGTTTTTGAAGTGATTGGTATATATTAAATTTAAATATGTCTACCATTCAAAAAAGTGCTTGGATACAGTGTTTTCCCGAGTTAAAGCTAAATGGAGACAAAGTATTTTGCAAGGCCTGTTCCAAAATCGTAAGTTACATTCATTTTCACATTTCATTTTTTAAATGAGGAACTGACAAACAAAAGCATCATGTCCCACAAAAGAAATTTTTCTGGAAAGAGTGTTTTTATTCGACAAATTCGCTTTTACTTCTATAAAGACATACATAGAGAGAAGCATCAAAATACAAAAATCCATCAAATTGTAGACAATTCCGCTTTTGTTCTTCAGCTTAAGTAACGTACTTTGTTCTTTAAGTAACGTACAAATTGCCAAAGAACTTATGTTCATAAAAGTTAATTTTAGTTTTTTACCAGATCTAATAAAGTCATTAGAACAAAGGAATTTACAATTAAGTGATTCGGTTAATCTTGTTAACGCTTTTTCTGCTCATTGTCAAAAAATTCCCGGAAATACAGGGATTACAATTAGAAATAAATTTAAAAAATTTTAGAAAAAAATGAGGGCTTCGATTGTTTGAGGAAAGTTGTACGTATTTTTGAAGGCAACTTTTCTGAAGATCTTACGACTTAATATATTGTTTTATTTTTGAGTATTTTTAATATGCATTTGCATATTTAGACAAATTTAGAAAAAATACCTGCATATTTGTAGTAAAAGTAATGCATATATATGCGCATATTTTGGTAATGTTGTGTTGCATATATTCCGCTCTCTACTGATTAGTCTAAAATGGCTGCATTTGTTGGCCCTTCTTTCTTTGGCAATGTTATAAACATAGTGCAGTCACTGAAGGTGGATATGAGCTATTACCTCCAATATCGTTGAACCTCCATCGATTTGCATGAAAATTGGTGAGTGGTTAGAGGATATCTCAAGGAACAAAGGTGATATGATATCAACTAGCGCTTTTACCCTGGGGGTGGATACCACCCCTTCTTGGGGTGAAAATTATTTTATTAAAAATAATCCCACAATTTGATAAAGGGACAAATGCTAAGCAAAATTTGTTATATAAAGTTATTAAAATAAATTAAAACTTTTTGAGTTATTAAAGATCAAAAATTTTAAGTTTTTGTGAGAAAAATTCATGTTTTATGCCGATTTTTTATAAATAAATCAAAAACTATAAATGTTTGCAAAAAAGTTATTATTACCAAAATTGAAACTGTTAAAAAATGAAATATTACTAGAAATACCTTTTCATGTTAACTGAAAGTGAGTTATGGGTGATTGAATGTAAATTTTTTTCGGCGTGTACCCAAATCTAAGTATTCAAGCTTAAATAACGGGAAAATGATGCATTTTATAACATAAACTTATTAAACATTTGTAAAGGTACTTAGAAATATATATCAAATGAGCCCCTAAATAAGTCGATAGCATTCAAATGTATACTCCAAAAATTGTTCAAAATTTAACTTTTAAATTTTTTTTTAAAAAATGTTAACGTTTTTTTTCTTAAATAACTCCGTTAATTTTTAAGATATCAGATTTGCCTAACAACCATTTGAAAGTTAGTTCTAAGTGCTATTAAACCACGTTGAATTTACTTTTTTTACCCCTTACTTTTTAAAAAAATAAAATGTTAAATGGCCCCTACTTCATGGTTCTCGCAGCAAAATTTAAGTTTAAACGTTTCTATTTCGGTTATTTTTTACCCTACAGAAATAGTAAAACAGTTAAAATATTTGATAGAAATAAAACTAAAATTGGGCTATATGTAATTTTTTACGTATATTGAGTATTTTCGGAGTTATTATCAAAAGAAAATGAAAATTACGATAATTTTAAAAATTCTGAATTTTTTAAATCACCTTTTTTTTCAAAATATGTATTTTAAACCGGTCAAAATTGTTGAAATCGTTTCTTATGGTAATATAAAGAAATGCTTGTAAGGATAACTATAAATTTTAATTTTTTTGAAAATGGCGTATGTTTTATTTTTCACTTTTTCCTAAAAAATTCGAAAGGTTTCTCTTATTTTAATCATAACTTGCTTAATTTTGATTTTCTGGAGCCCATTTCATAGGTGTTTCGAAGTACTTTGACAAGTGCTTAGAAGGTATATTTTATAAAATCATCGTTTTCCCGATATTTAAATTTGAATACTTAGATTTGAGTACTCGTCGAAAAAAATATACATTCAATTACCCATAACTTACTTTACGTTAACATTAGTTTAGTTCTTTTAGTGAGGAGTGTATTCAATTTTTTATTATCTTCAATTTTGGTAATAATAACATTTTTGTAAAGGCTTATAGTTTTTAAGTTATACGTGAAAAACAGCTTTATAACACCCTTTTTTTACGAAAAAATAACATTTTTGATCTTTAATAACTTAAAAAGTATTGTGACTCCAACCAATCATTTGGAATTTTTCTTTCGTTGTAAATTTTGTTAAAGAAAGTGCTTAAGTAGGTAATATTTTTTTTCGTCCAAATGTTTAAGGAGCTCAGCAGAGATTTTGGTTTGATCCAGGTGCTTTATTATTTTTGACTTGCTGTATTGCTTGTCTGACTTCTGATTTCAGTATACTGGGACCTCTGCCTAACTGGTTTTCACAGGTAGTATAGATATGTGTAGCATTTTATTGAGAAACATCATCAAAAAGGTCACTGATGTGTCTCTCCCATTCTTTGCACTGTTGTTCATGATCACAAATTTCGAAGCTATAAGTTTATGATTTCATGGTATTTGTTAATACTTCTATTTTTATGTTTTTGTCGACCTTCATCAGGTCTAGGATTTCCTATATCATCCACTCATTATCAATATTATTTGGCATTCAGCTGTATTAAAAGTGATATTCTGTAATTTGCATTTGTTAATGTTATTTCTGGACTTTCAAGAGTATGTTCAGTTTCCTTTGTATAGTTTATTTGCCCGAGATGTGGTCTGCATGGACTGTGGAATTTTCTTTTGAAGATAATTAAACTTTAATAGTCCTTTAAAATCTATTTTACTCAACTCCTATGAGTAAGATGGCCTTCACTAAACAGTGGCCAATATTTTACTTGAAAATATCATAAATTACGCAGTTTCGCAGATTTTGGTAATGCAATGCACTGACACTGTTAGCGACAGACTTGATACAGCAGCTATCATTCACTGAAACGGGAATGGTTCCACCATACAATAAATGTAGGAAGGGATTTCATTATTCGATGCGATTGGCTCTTTATCGTCACTAGAAGCTGCCGACGTGATCCTGATTTTAAACTCTCGATCAGATTTCCTTAAATTTATATGCTTGATTTTACTGGTGATTGGTGCTGATGTTTTTTTGAGCAACCATAACACTTAGTTGAGCTAGATTTGGAGATGCATTCGGCATTCAAAATTTACCCTTATTGCGATTAACTAATCGTTTTATTTGTGTACATTTGGGTAGTAGGGAAATATCTGACATAGTTAGACTTGATTGAGTTTGATTATTGGATTGTGAGTTCATAGAATCTGGCGGCCCTGTCTGTGTTTGATCATTTGAGTGTGTAATCGTAGGCACTAAAGGACCTGCCTGAAGTCTTGAAGCTTCAACGCTCTTGAGAGTTTACGTGCACTGAAGACTCTGCCTCAGTTTGGGAGCTTGTAGAGTTAGAAGGACCTGCTTCAGTTTGGTTGTGACGCTGGGAAATCTTGAAATCTAAAGACTGAACCTTACGATGGCTGTTCAAATGAACTTTTTGGTATCTGGCATTCTCTGGTACGATATGAACCGAAAAATCAGGGAAAAAGTACTTTAGTTCGTATTTATTACTCTGTATATGTAATTTTGAAACTAGGTGTATAGGTTTTTTTTCGAATATGTGTAGAATTTCTGTTTTTCTATTTTGTGCGTATTTAGAGGGATAAATATAATAGGTCTGGATCCCGCGTATGAAAAAAAGTTGATTAATAGCAAGCTGAAAATTTGTTAATAGCTTAAGGGTGTCTAGTCGGACAAACTTTGATATATATGAACACTGGAACAGGGAAAATTTTAATTGTGGAACAGGTTAAAAATTTGGAACGGTCAGACCACGAAAACGGCACATGTATTTTGTCCGACAGAACAGACTTAAACTCTCCGAACAGAGATTAAACTCTCATGCAAAAGTCAGAGTGCTATTTATCACCAAATGGGCGTTTTAATGAGTGGAACATGTGGAATATGTCAAATGACAGGAATTATGACAGGTGATAAATAGCAGTCTGATTTTTGCATGAGAGTTTAATCTCTGTTCGGAGAGTTTAATCTCTGTTCGGAGAGTTTAATCTCTGTTCGGAGAGTTTAATCTCTGTTCGGAGAGTTTAAGTCTATTCTGTCGGACAAAATAAATGTGCCGTTTTTGTGGTCTGACCGTTCCAAATTTTTAACCTGTTCCACAATTAAAACTGCCGCTGTTCCAGTATTCCCATATATCAAAGTTTATCCGACTAGACACCCTTAAGCTATTAACAAATTTTCAGCTTGCTATTAATCAACTTTTTTTCATACGCGGGATCCAGACCTTAGATAAGCTTTAGATAATATCTGTGGCTTGGTTCTAAAAGGGCCAATGTCAAAATCTTTACATTTGAGAAAACTGCAGTTGAAGTTTTTGCCAAAAATACTGTTATTTATAGTTTCAATGTAATGCAGGCTGTAGCTGCCAAATTTTGCCCAGAGGATAATATGTTTGAACAGAATAAGTCTGTGTTTTTATTTTTTTCTAACTTTAAAGATTTCGAAAAAAAAGAGGACATTGGCCCTTATTACCTAAATTTTTTTATTTGTATTTATTTTCTTTGGAGACATGGGCCATTATAACTAGAACAATAATAAACAAAGTGGCTTTATACTAATAGTTTATTATACGAAAATGACAGAAATTAAAATTCAGAATAGTATGAAAAAAATTGTAGTAAAAGACACATAAAAATAAAATTATTATTATTATACTAATAGGAGAAACTGTTTCAGGAATCTTTCTTCATTCTGAGAAATCACTTTCTACCTCCGGAACTTCACCTGGATAGTATTCGACCACATTATCATTTGCAGTTATTTGTTCCAGGAAATGGCTGTAGTATGTGCGATTTGTTTGGCTAATGTAAGGTAAAAGTGCCTGTAAATATGTTAGGTTTTCCTTACTCAGCGGAACTAGTTCGTTTTTAAGTGGTAGAAGCCAGGGCATCTTGTTATACTGTCGTGTTTTCGTCTGACTTCGAGATATATCAAACGTTTTAAACTCACCTTCAAATGAATGTTTGTATAAAATATTTTGGATCCCAGGTGAATACTGCATCCATTTAATTTGCAACCAATGAACTGGTTCGTTTAAAGTGTTCTTTTTACGATGCACCTAATGAGTATTTAAACATGCTTTAAATTTTAAAAAGTTTTTTTGTTCCAATTCTATGACTTTTATAGACGGTTTTCTAGGCACCAAACTTATCAAGTTTGCCCAATCTCGAGGCAATTCAATATCAGCCGTAGTACGTTTTTTTGTCTTTTCTATGGCTGCATGAATACTGTCTGCCTCCATATGCGTATGACCGGCTTCAAGAAATTTGTGGTTTATTGTCAATTTTTTACCTTTGGAGTTAAGTTCTAAAACAGTTTGCAGCAACATGGTAGAAAAAAATATATTGCGGTTTTGTCCTCCACAAGAATCACTGTACATGGTCACTGTATGTATGTTATTATTTTTTTCTATAAGGTTGTGTAGGTAATGGTAAACACAAGAACCAATTTCCTGCCCGCCTCGTCCAGCCACTGTCTCATTCCATAGATAGCACAGAGAAGATGATTTTTTTCCTATGATCTGGTAAATGGTAAAGTTAAACGTCCACAGTTGACGTTTATAAAAACTCAATCCACTTCTTAGGTAGGGAGTAGGCAAGCATCTTTGCACGTCGAAGGAAATGGTAACATAACCTGGATTATTCTGGCATTCTTCTTTATCTCTTCGTTTCGACTCGTATGCAGACTCGGCTAAATGTAACTGTACCGATTTTTCTTCTTCAATTGATGCTCGTTCTGTTTCGCTTTCACAGCATTTCAACTGCATTTCAAACTTGTCGTATTTTGCACAGGTATCATTTTTGGGCTTATCGAATGATAGGTTAAATTCCTCCACAAATATTTTTCTGTAGAGCGACGCACTTTGTGGTTGAATGTTTCTGTCTTTGCAATAATTATGCACATAAAGGCGGTTCACAAGAAGTGTAGATAAATATGTGTCAATTAAAGCTAAAAGTGCCAATGTATACATTGTCCCACTGAGTATTCCCCTAAATATCAATGTCAGTAATTGATATAAGGGCCAATGTATACATTGGCTCACTGGATATTCCACTAAATACAAATGTGACTAATCAATAAAAGGGCCAATGTCAACGTTGGCCCTTTTAACCGAAACTGATGTGAATTATTTCATTGTGACATTGGCCACCATTCCACTAATATTAGGGCTTTCTGATTGGATTTTGATATTGGCCGTTTTAGCATAAGAAAGTATGTATCGAACAATGTTTAATGCACTGGTTAACTCAAAACAACAAAAAATTGACATTGGCCCTTTTAGAATCAAGCCACAGATATAAATACAGCTGGCTTAGTATTTTAGTATAATAAATACAATAGTGTCTTTCTCAGTGCTCACGAATTACTCTGTATAGTTACCCACGATTAATGAGAGCATCTTTTATTTTTCTTCAGCACGGTCTGCCGTTCACAAAAGCACAATTCAGCATCATAAAGTGTAAGTACTAAAATATATTTGCTTACTTGAGGAAACGTAGAGCCGAGTTAACACGTAACAGAAATAATAAGGAATCTAATAAACGACAATGTCGTTGTTTAAAAGCATCTGAGACTAAGAGTAATGGAAACAAATGAGGACCGTTTCCTCTAGAACGAATGAGAGAGAACGACTGATACAAGGGTCATGGCTCGAGAAGATATTAGACTGCGAGAAGGTTTATTCGACAAATAAAATTATTGTCAGAGTGCGAAGGGATGGCATTTTTGAATGAGATTAAAAGTTTAAATATTCATCAAATTTGGGGACATTGTTTACGAATTTTTGGAGGCAAACACAACATGAAACTGGGGGTTTCGCAACATGAAAGTTTAACAAAAATAAATTAATTTATAAATTAATTTTAATAGTATTTTGTATTTTGATACCTTTTCAAACGTTTTTTTGCGAATACCTTAAAAACTATGCATCTAACTAAAAAAACTATATAAAACATTTTTGTAGCTTATAAAATAACAAAGAGATTCTTTCCTTTATGAATAACTTCCTAGTTATAACACAAAAAGAGATATGGTAAGTGAAAAAAACTTGTTTTCTTGGTGCATGCTTAAATCAGTGTATTTAACTTGAAATAACAGAGAAACGGTCGATTTTAGATGTATAATGCTACCAATAACTTTTGTTGTTCTTGAAAAGACCTATAAATTAAGCAATATTAAATGTCGATTACATTCAAACTATGCGAGTTAAACTGTAAAAAATTTGATGACTAACGTATTTTAAGAAAAAAATGAGAAGTATATTTAACCCCTCATCCACAAGAATTTAAATGCATCGTTTTCCTTCTACAATACATTTTACTATAGTGTTCTTTTTATGTTCGAAAAGTTGGGCGGGTTTAAAATGAATGGTTTTTGAAAAAAATAAGATCAAATTATTGAGCGCATTTTTAAATTTTCTTAAAAATCTTCCTATTTCTCCATGCAACCCGAAAATGATAAGAGATGCCAAAAAAATATGCCATGCAAAAATGTAGGTTTCTTCTAGATAAACATTTGGATTTTATTTTTTATACCAGTATCTCTTATCATTTTCAAGTTACATGGAGAAAAAAGAAGATTTTCAAGAAAATTTAAATAGGCGCTCTATAATTTGATCTTATTTTTTTTTTCAAAAACCATTCATTTTAAACCCGCTTAACTTTTGAAGATAAAAATAACACTGTAGTAAAATGTACTGTAGAAGGAAAACGATGCATTTAAATTCTTGTGGATGAAGGGTTAAATATACTTTTCAATTTTTTTCTTAAAATTCGTTAGTCATCAATTTTTTTGCAGCATATCTCGCTTAGTTTGAATGTAATCGACATTTAATATTGCATATTTGAAAGGACTTTTCAAGCACAATAAAAGGTATTGGTAGCATTATACACCTAAAATCGACCGTTGCTCTGTTATTTCAAGTTGAATACACTGATTTGAGCATGCACAAAAAAAACAAACTCGTTTTACCTACCATATCTCTTTTTGTATTATAACTAGAAGATTGAAGAAGGAACAAATCTCTTTGATTTTTTATGAGATACAAAAATGTTTTATATAATTTTTTTAGTTAGATGCATTGTTTTTAAGGTATTCGTAAAAAACCGTTTGAAAAGGTGTTATGTTTCAATGAAAATGGTCAATTTTCAACCACGAATAACTCAAAACGTATTGAGTTTTCGAAAAAAAAATTATAGAACAGTTTTTGCTTAGAATTAGGTTCTCTAGCAACTTCCTTAGTTGTTTAACCAAAAAATTTTCCACCCCCGAGAAGAGGTCGGAACCGCCCCCAAGACAAAAGTACACATCGGCATAGGGTAGACGTTGAATAAGGAGATATTTTCAGTCTATTTTTAAAATTTCATTAAAATCCATGCAGTAGGATAGAATTCGGAGGTAATAACCCGTTCTTGCTCTCATTTACTGCCCTAAATGTATAGCATGATTGCTTCTACAAAATAAGACTGAACTGCAAGAAGGGCTTTGATCACATAAAAAGACAGGATATACATATACTAGAGCAGTCGATTTAAATATATCTGCCCGGCGGGCGACTTTTTCATGTTTGGAAAGAATTATAAGTCGTACAGGGCCAAATCTGGAGAATACGGTGGATGGAACAGCAGTTCGTAGCCCAGTTGGATGAATTTGGCCATGACGACGGCTAAGGTGTGATTCGGTGAACCGTTTGGCCTTTTTCCAAGAAGTTGATATACATTATACCTTGTAAATACCAGAAAATGGTGGCCATCACCTTTCCGGCCGATCTGACAGTCTTCGCTCTCTTCGGCCGAAAGAGTTGGTGCTGGATCTCCTGTATACTTGGCAGCTATTATGAAATATTTAGCTGATGAAGTTTTGAAATTGGCAGGAAATTATGCATAGTCAGTGTTTCCGATTGAAGGATACCCTTGATTCTACAGTCAATTTCCTTAAACTCAAAATTGGAATTTAAAATTCAAAACAAACTGGATTTTCTCTCCAATGGTTGAGTTTTGGCTACACCAGACACGCGATTTTGAATAAAAAAAGTTTCAGTTGACAGATTAAAATTTCATTCTTAAATTATTACTTTATCGATAATGAACAACGTTTGCTTTAAATGTTAATACTAAAAAAAACGTCCGCAGAGAGGTTTTTGGTCTCTTCGCCGTGTTAACAATACGTTCTTCTTAGGTCGGTCGGTTTGTTAAAGTCCGGCGGCCATTGTAATGGGATTAGGCGAGATAAATCCCTAGGGACGATTTAGTATCAACGCAATCCGGTTCTATTTCTTGCTAAGATATCCGATGTTCATATATTTCCATTTCCATAAACAGTCACATAGGAAATAAGCTTTACGGGCCTTTGTTTTATACTGGCTAGTGCGAACGACTGTAGTTTTATACAGAGTGGACCGAAGTCCGCAGTATACTCATATTCTGCAATATGTATTGTTATGATCTGCTTCTTATTAATTTTATATTAATTATTATTTATTTGATTAATTATTTAATTGTCGCAAATCATACATAAAAAATGAATAAAAAATCTCAGAATGCCTTTTTATAAAAAAAATGTCTAAATTATCTTACGTTATACTTATCTTCTCTCGTGGTTTCAGTATCTCTTAGTTGATCCTAATCGGGATAAAATAGGAAAAGAAATAAAGCAAAAATATAAAATAAACATACATAATTGTCTTTTATTTATCAAAATCAATACTCTAAAAATCTATCAAATCTAAAACCTGTGGACACAGATGTCCGAATGAAATTTTTACCACTTAAATTTATTCTAGTAAAAAAAAAACAATTTATCGGTTTGTTCCCGATGACTTTGGTACAACAAAATAAACAAAACCAAATTATATATTCGCAAGATTAGCTATACTTCCTATTTACTTTTTGAAATATTGGAATTTTAATTCCTATGCTTTTTACTCAAAATTTTAGTTTCCGAACATAAAATATCTTTCACATAAGTTGACTGACCTTTTGTTTCACTCACTCTGATGTCTTCTCGTGACCCAAAAACAGCTCTCCCTCGTTGACTATGTTAAAGGCTACTCATCAAAGCCCTCTCCGTTCTCCAGCTTCAAAACTATCAGCATACCAGCACCAATTCTCCAACAAGCCGGGCCTCTTTTGACCAGTACTCGATTCAAACAAAACTCCAAAAATTCTCTGCTCTCCTTCTCACAATAATACAGAATCAAAGAGGTATTTCGTCTTAATTTGATCTGTCTCTAGTTCCACTTTTCAGCACTATTCTCCACTATCAAACAACCACTGGTACTTGCTAACTATCTATCCACGAAAACGTCGAACTGCTCCTCAGTGATGCCAATAACATAATGCCTTCTTTTTCAAACTTACTCAACATTCAAACCACTTTTCCCCTTCCAAATTGCCAAGAATCAGAAACATTTCTCTTTTCCATTCGACAAACAAACAGTCATTCTTTCAAAATTATTGCGGCCATCGTAATTACTTTCGGGGAACTCTACAACATTTACTCGGGGAGAAACAAAGATATTAAAATTCCAAACTTTCTTTTAAACCATTTTTCTAGAAAATGATAACTACCTCTACCTGTGGATTCTATAGTTCCCGTAATAAACAATCTTTTTCCATTTTAAACCTAAATACATCGTTCTTTTCACTTTAATTATTCACAAAAGTCTTTAATGGTTCATCGGTAAGCTCATAAAAAAGAAATCCACTTACATCCAAACTAAATTCCAATAAATATTTACAGATCAATATACAGGGTGTATCAAATTTATGTGCCCGCGTTATTTAAAAAAAATTTAATTTAATTTTTATTTTGCCTTGATTGATAAAATTGAAAACACAATAGTATATTTCAAATTTGATGCTTGCAATATTGCCAGATTGACCATTTTTCTGATATAATTCACAGTTGTTAAATGACCAACTTGTTCAACGATACTTTCCCAAACCACTCTTCTATCCTCAAGGCCACGGTACAAAAAATTGTAAAGCGATTTGGGAAACTGGACGGGTAATAGACGGCATTTGAACAGGTGGACCCAAATTGTTATAAATCACAGTAAAACTTTTACAGAATCAACGATACTGATCTGGCTGTTATTAAGAGGTTAAGGTTGAAGACACCCTTCATAGGATAATACTACTGTTTTAGGTACGTTAAAAGAGAGTAAATTAGAATCGGAACAGGTTTTTATTGTGAGTAGATCAGAAGTTATAGTAGCATGAAGAGTTGCAATATTTGAATTGCTCCAAATAATACTTGTATCTTCAGCAAAAAGAAAAATTTTTCCATTAGTTTTTAAATTAGTTGTGTCTGTTATAAAGAAAAGGAAAAGTAGAGGGCCAAATACTGAACCTCGTAATATCCCACATGTAATGTTTTTGAGACTTGGGTCAGTATAATTTGCTCTAACCAATTGTATCGTAGTCTCCAAGTAAGATTGAAATCAATTCAAAGAAATAGCTCGAATTCCATAGAAATTTTGTTGGTTTATCAAAATGTCGTGATCTACACAATCAAAAGCTTTGGCATAGTCACAAAAAAGAGTGGATGTGTGAAGATTATTGTTCAGTGCTTGATAAACCTCATGTAGTATTTAGTGGCATTAGTGGTACATTTATTCTTTAAGAAGCTAAACTTGTTTTATGATAAAGTGTTGTTTTTAACGAAAAAGGACAAAAGTCGGGCTTTTATGAATCTCTCAATAATTTTGGAGAGTACTGGTAGTAAAATGCATTAGGTCTATAATTGCAAGCATTAGATTTTTCACCTTCCTTATTAGATGAATAATGATGACTATCTTCAAGTACTTTAGAAATTTAGCTTTCTCAAAAGACTTATTAATTAGTGAGATGAGGACTCTTAACACATTTTTTGGGAGATTTGAGAAAATTTTTATGGATAGTCCATCAGTACTACAGGAAGATTTGCTTTTGAACTTATTAGTCGTCTAACTTCAACACTCTGTAGATAAAAATCAGGGGAGCTTGATCCCATTATTTTTCCCTTTTTAAAATTTTCCGATTTTCTATTATAACAACTGTAATTTGAAATTATTTCCGTATTTTTGACGTGAGGTATTTTAAACGACTTTTACCCGTGTCATCTTGAGATGGGTTATGTGCTTTGTTATCAAAAATTTTAAATTGGAAATAACTTTAGTAATGATTCCCAAACAAAACTTTGTGTACAAATATTTTGTTGAGAAGGATTTTGGAAGTCAAAACGGTTATAATTAAAGGGATGATGAGGTTCGTCATTTAATAATTTGATTCGTCGCAAAATTTTATATAACAGGATTGTAAAATTTGTTATTTAACAAAGAAAGGACTAAGCCTTTTTGGGAAAAGTCATTGTATTTTTCAATATACACTCAGGTGCAAAGAAATCGATCCACTTAAAAATTTAGTCATTTTTTATGTCTCGAATTTCCTAAACCTGTTGTCCGATTTAAGTGATTTTTTTACCATGTTATAGCCTTATTTATTTACAATATCGCTGTAATAATATTGTTACTAGAAAGGTAGAAAGGTAAACTGTCATTGTATACCGAGTGTATGAATCAAACTGTGTTTTTTCTCATAGTTCACATCACCCTGTAGACTATTCTAGCATTTAAAAAATACTGAAATTAAACCCCAACTATAGCCTCAGGTTTTCTTAACATTATGTTTTTAGATTCATTCGCTTATGTTAGATAATAAAAAAGTTAGGTACTTTAACAGCTGGCCATGTTCGTCATCAGTACAGGGTGTTCCTAAATAACTGCGACAAACTTTAAGGGGTAATTCTGCATGCAAAAATAAGACCGTTTGCTTTATAAACATATGTCCGCAAATACTTCGTTTTCGAGATACGGGATGCTTAATTTTTTTTACAAACACGATTTATTTATTGCTTTAAAGCCAGTTGGGATATGGTAATAAAATTTGGTGGGTTTTAAGACGTAGTTATTGTACATTTTTTGACATACAATTAAGAATTTTATATTCACCATTGGCGTGCATGCGGGTAATATGATCGGTCATAATAAATTACATACGTTCTTCTTTTTGCGTCAATTAATTCCATTCAAAAATTATTTTTTTGGCCACCCTGTATAAATAATGATATTTATGTTTATATTACTGAATAAAGAAATGAACACCCTTTCAAATGAGCTACCATACGACCCCTATTCTCATTTAAAAAAATCATCGATTACGTCATCACGCGCAGATGGATGACGTCACTAGTATGAAATATATATCAAAAATTGTAATTTAAAAATAAAAAAATAAAGTGTGTGTACTTTGTACGCACGTAAGAACTTATCTTCTATTATATGATTTCAACGAAATAAAATGCTCTAAACAGTTTATTTCTATTGTATTAAACTAATTTTAATACTTTCCACTTTCTAAAAATCCAAAAATTAAAAAAAGAAGACAGCAATTGTCCGAATTTGAACCCGGGACCTCTCGATCTCTAGTCCAATGCTGTACCAATGACGCTACGAAGGCATTGTTTTTACGGTTTCTCAGACAGTATGGCAAATCACGGTAACAAATAGACGAAGTGAAGTATTAAATATAAAAATGTTTTAATAGTACGTATTATCTTACTCCCGAGGAAGACAAATCCAAAGACACAAAAATTATAATAAATATATTTACTAAAAACACTAATATACTTTTTCCACAATTTTTTGGACTGATACATAACTTAAGGATTTAGCAACGAATAACATACTGTCTCTGTGCGCATGCGCGCATAATAAAAAAATTCACTCTCTATCGCGCCTAAAGAAGTATAACTTCAAAAATCGACCAGTTTCGGCATTTCTTTAAAATCTAATAACTACTACCAAATATCGAGATGAACTATTTTCTTTGGCCCACCCTGTATATGACATTTCCTTTCTGGTAGTATGTAGCTTCACCAGGGAACTTTTAAGGCAAATGATCAATTCGCAAGTGTCATCGATGTTATCGGTCGTTCGAGGAGGATTCCGAAGAAATGCAATTTGAGAAGTGCAAACATATTTCACTAGGAACACGGATTGCCGTTCCATGCTGATCCGCTGATACCATCAGAACAA